>NC_051157.2:136931517-137062439 GCF_013339745.2 Dermacentor silvarum
AATGACACGAAAAAACGCATTTATGCTTTTGAAACTGTCCCTTCTATACAGATTGTCCAAGCTATCATGCATCGCGTTTTCAAAAAAGATGGCACATTATACGCGAAGATAACCAAGTGCATATAGTTCACAGTCGAGTAGAGCGGCCGCCAGTATTTTTTTGTTGATGCCATTTATTTAATTAATCATTTGCAATTACCTAATTGTTTATTTGGTGGCCATAACATAAACAGTCACCTAATAAAATGTACAGCGAATTTTCTAACTTACCACTGTCAATCCGTTGTAGCAAACGAACACTGTTGTCCATTAGCACACGCCAAATCAGGAGTATCACAACGATCGTGCTCGGGCCACTTTTGCTCCTAATTCACATTATTGATATAGGTAATTCCATGACTTCTTCAGTAAGATTATTTGCGGATGGTTGTGGTATTTACAGACAGGCAAATAACACTCAGGTTGCTAATAACTTGCTGTGCGATTCGCATAGGTTAAGTAAATGGCTTCAGGACTTGCAAATGGAAGTGAACGTGAATGTCAACAAAACAAAAGCTGCGAAGCTAAAGCCAATATCGTATTATTATACATTGAATACTGTTATCTGTGGAAAGACACAGACGAAACTGACTATTTGCAGGCTATTTACACCGGAGCAAGACAGCCAGGCCGACACTCGCTCGTGCCAAGATCACAGACACACTTCATCGTCGCTCTCTCGGCAGCTCGTCTCTTGAGCATCTCTCGATGATATCGTAATAATACCAAGCCACTTGAATTTGTATCCAACACGAAGTATTCAGGCCTTCATTTACTGTCGGATTTGTCATGGAATAGGCGCATTGACGCTGTAACTAGCAGTTCATGTAAGAAGCTCGGATTTAATAAGTCCAACTTGCATTTCGTCATTTCTAATACACAACTTTTAACTTACAATAAAATTTTCGGCTCAAAACTGGATTATTCATCACAAGTGTGGAATCCTCACCAGGCGTAACTTATGAATAAACTTGCGTCACCTCAGAACAAAGGTGCCTATTTCATAGCACAAAAACACATTACTCTCAACCATCCAGCATAGGTAACAAAATTATCCTAAAATTGGCTTCTCTGAAATCACGCGGACTGATATCACTTTAGTTTTTTTTTTTTTCACAATGTTTATTATAGCAGCTCGCAATCATAATCTCTTATCAAACCTGTCCATCGAATGTTTTCGCATCTGGACCACCAATTCAAAATATAACTTTATTTGCCAGAACTAGCCTGTTTTTACATTCCCTCTTGTTCTTGCTATTAATCGATGGAATAAACTACCAGGAGACGTTGCGTGTATCAGCGACCATGAAGAGTTCGCTCACAAATTAGAGTCACGTTGGGGTGCGAACGCTTATTTGTACATGCCTCATTTTTTACATACATACTTATATTAATATGGGAAAATCTGCATATTGCTTGTATTGCATATACTGTTCACTGTATATTCTTTAATAACATGAATGCACAGCCTAGCTAGCTTAGTCAGTGTTCTGCTGGACTGAGCCAACCGGGCTCAGTCCTGGTTAACCTCCCTGCCTTTCATTAAATCATTTTCTCTCTCTCTCTCTCTGCTTTCTTTTTTACTTAAAGCATTCTGTCTTTTAAATAGTTTTTATACGTTCCTGCTAGAATTTCTCTCATTGTACAAACATGCCTTATCTATTAATTTCATGTATGTCTCACTGGAGGCGCCGGTCGCGTCGCCTTCAGTGAGACTAGCACCGCGATTCGCCGAGCGCCATCACGTGGTCAAAACGGGCTCAACTGTGTTGTGGAGAAGCCAACACCTCGCAAGTGACGCCAACACTCCGCAGGAACCGGCTGACCAAGCGCGATTGACAGTGGCACTGTTATTCTTATTGCTTGTTGCTCTATGCCGCTGGCAGAAAGATGCGTGTTCGCAGGTATTATCTCGGTTAAATTGCGCAATGTCACACGAAGCACTAGCAGCTCTTGCAGTATGACGGCGTGTAAAAAAATAAAGCGTTTTTTTTTCTTTTAATTTATTTAAGCAAGACGCTGCCGAACTTTGACGATTAAATGTGCCGACGTGAACTTTACTCGTACAATCAACGCATAACGCATGCATCCTTAGTGAGCGTACGTTTGTGCTACATATGGGATCCATAACTCGGCTAAATTGAACTGCGACATGTAAAATGCGGGAAGGATATACTGAAATTTGTACATTCAACCTAGTGTTTTAGGGGGAGGGGGCAAAGCCAACAATGTATGAGTGCATGCAATTCCTCGCGTCGTTCCCATGGTTATTATTGAGCTTCCTTACTTTACAGAAAAGGAATGTTGGGCGCGACTGCGCTATATCTTGAATACGCGCATTCACGTCTTTTAACTGTCACGAGCCATCATCACATACATGCCTAATAAGAATAATAGCTAATCTATTAAAGCTTAGCTCTATATTTGACGCCTTGCTAAGAAATTCGAAAGGCTCACTGAAGTTTCCACGATGTTCTTCACGCGTACGCTGCATTCTCAGAAATCATTAGATAATAAGGCACGCAAGCGCAAAATCCAGTTTCGCAACCGTGAGGTGAGCGGTCGAATAAACAATGAAAAGAAAGCGAAAAGAAAGAGCAGCTGGCATTGCCGCGCGAGCGTGGCTCCTACGCGTACGGGCAGTGGCTTTCCGCATACATTTGGAGCCCAAGATGGCGTACCTTGGCGCCACTCTGGCTCGCTAAAGGAAGCCCATACAGCAACTTTAGCCCGAATCAAAAAGCAGCGCCCTGAAACAAGCTCCATGGCTGTTCGTGGCAGAGCTGGCGCTTTATCTGGCGCGTCCCTCCCGCGATAGCGCGGCGCCTTGGTGTTGATAAGGAATCAGTGCCGATAACTGGTGTTTCATGCATCGTGGAAAGCATACGCTCCCTATTTCCTGTGGAGCGTGTTTGAGGGCGCTGCTTTTTTGTGACATGAGCATCGAGTGAGACTCTTGTGTCTTGCGCAGCACTTCCGGTTCACCTTCTGAGATGACCGAGGACGAAATTCAGAAAAATAGAAAAAAAAATAGTACAGTACAGAACTCATGGGTTTCCTTATAGATATGATATCAGAGCATAAGTTTAGTTACAAGATGAGTTACTGAAGTGTCTGAAATAATTAGAATTAATTAGATATCAATGATTGCCGCACACCAAAGAAAGCACTGACCGCCAACGCCGAGGTGCGAGTGCCACTAAGAGACACCTAATTCAAAGATTAGGGTCGACTACCATTTCTTGAGGCGCGCGGTCCGTTAACTACGTGATATCTCATTTACCAGCCCTCAGCTCGCTGATGCAGTGGTAGCCGTATTTAAGGACCGGGTGACCGGCACCCAATTTATACT
The DNA here is from genome assembly GCF_013339745.2 of Dermacentor silvarum. NCBI lineage: Eukaryota > Metazoa > Arthropoda > Arachnida > Ixodida > Ixodidae > Dermacentor > Dermacentor silvarum. Next base: position 136,934,909 of record NC_051157.2, read on the forward strand.
TCGTTCACGACCGGGCTCCGACATCGTATTGGTGTCTACACAGCACCAGCATGTAGCAGACCGAGTGCGATGCCTAATTCTTCGGGCCATTAACGGCCGTCCTCGCCCCATCAATGCCTATGTGACCACTCTCGACGGAGCTTCCCGAGGTGTTTTTCACAGGGATCTATCACAACGCCCCTCCAGAATACACAAAGCCAACTTGCCAGTCTGAACCCAAGGGGTCGAGATCCTGCAAGCCAGAATGCTTTGGTCCTGGAAGACTGCAGTCATCACTTTTGTGGGCGACCAGATGTTGAAATACGTCTACTATAGAGAAGGTGAGCTTCCTTGCTCTCTCTACAAACCAACCACGCACATCTGCCGCGTTTGCCATCAAACCGGCTACCGCTCGAACTTGAGTCCCACCCGGACGTTTGTGTGCCCCACGAGCGGAACGCACAGCTCTACAGACGGACACGAGTGCACTCTAAAATGCGCCGCGTGTAGCGAAGTCTACGCCACCGGTGACAGATAATGCAAGCGTAGACTCAAGGAGATCTGCCCCAAAACAGCAAGAAAGACCTAGCCGTAAGGATCAGGTGAAGCAGCCGCATCGCCCGCGCCGATGGTGGAGAGACGTCGGTGCTGTCACGGTCACCATCCAAATCGAGGGGCCTTCGTGCAGAGCAAGAACCCCATCCCGGTCCAGGACCCCAGAACACCAGATATTCAGCAGAACAAGGAAAAACCCTGCACCCAAGCAAACTCAGCAGATGAAGACGCCCTACGAACCGCCGGCAAACCAGGTGACCTGGGGCAGGGCTGTGTCTCCCACTGCTCCCATAACTTCAAATTCCGGACGATCAAAACATTAAAAATGAGAATACGCAGCTGAAATATGTCCTTAACAAAGCAAAACGGGAAGTACTTAATAGCAGCAAAGGCTACGCTAAGTAGACTAGAACCATCACTACCCGCAGTTAACCCCAACCCCACGCCCCTCGTGCCCCCCCCCCCCCCCCCACGTCCAGCCTGGAAGGCAACAGTACAAAGCATGATGCAACAAATGCAGCAACAAATAATACCGCAAGTGCAACAGCAAATACAACAGTTTCCCAAACATATGCAATCCGAACTCCAGCAGTTCTGAACTTAAGTGAACGACTCCCTAACCAGCATTAGAAGCGAGACGCGAAAACGCATCGCCCTACCGCAAACTCGACATCGTCGGCCTATCTCCGCGCCACAAACGCGTCCGACTTTACGGACAACGAGGGTATCGGAGATGGCAATTATTAAGGCACTTAATTAGGAGCATGTAGAAATCGGGCAGTGGAACTGCCGCACGTTTCACGAACATGCGGCGGCCCTCCAGAGATATGTTCAGATTTCACCAATTCCTCCCGACGTGATATGCCTACAAGAAATATAGAAACACCCCTTCAAATTGCTTGGCTATTACACATTATGCAATTCGGAATATCTTCGCGTTGCAACGCTGGTGGCCAAATCCATAACAGACAAAGAAAATTATTGTAAGAAATCAGATACGAACCATTTAATTCATCAGCATCCCCCCTCCCGCCAAAAAAGAGAAGGCTCGCACCATTATGCTCAAGATCTACGAGTATAGGCTCCCCAAGAACAGATACGAAGGCTTCGCCGAGCTCTTATCAGTAGAAAATTGGCACTGGGCACTAAAGACTAACTCTTGTTGGTGGGTGATTTCAATGCACCTCAAACTACATCGGGATACAACAAAGACATCCCCAAAGAAAACTAGAATACAAAGCGGTGAAATTAAGATTTCACTCGGCCACCCTCCGAACGGCGCCAACGAGGCTGGGTAACAGTGTGAATAGGGGTACTTTCCCGGGCCTCACGTTCACCCTTAACATTAGGAACGTCACGTGGTCAACCCAGGCAAAAATCTAAGCAGCGACCACTTTACATTCAGTGCGTTAATAGCGTCACCAAAATTACGCAGGTTAAGAGATGACGTCATCCTGACGGATATGGCGGTTTTTCGAAAACGCCCTCTTCCGCAGCGAATGCCTAATGATGTCAATGATTTGGTGACCTTTATTTACGAGGCACACGAACAGAATTCCAGGAAGGTCGCTCGCTCAGCAGAAACGCCGGCGATCGATCGACACCTACTCCACCTCTGCGAGAGCAGGCACAACCTCCTCAAACGATGAAAAAGGCAACACCTTAACCGCAACCTTTACAGACGCATAGCGTCTCTCTCCGAGAAGGCCAACTAATACGCCGCACAGCTGGCCACAGGCGGTTGGGTGCAGTTCTGCAGCTTCCTTAGGGACACCTTGGGTACTGCTCAGACCATGGCATGCCAGCATGCTGAAGCCCTAGTCCAAATCGGCTGTGAGCCGAGTGCAGCAAAGAATAGCAGATGACTGATTTTCCTGGCACGGACCAAGACTTGATCCAGACTCTAGTCAAACACTAAATAGGCACTGAGGACATCCCGTTCAGCAACATCACTTACGAGAGATCGGACAATCTCGAATTACGCGTGTCTATTGTCAAAGCGGAAGTTTTCGCCGAGGCCCAGGCGGCCAAAAGAAACTCCGCTCCGGGCCGGACAGAGTCACTAATTCCATGATCGGAAACCTAAACAACGAGGTCTTGGAAGACCTCGCCAAGTACCTCAACGAGCAACGTTGGGAGAAAAGCTACGTTCAGACGGAAGGGAAGGATGCCGAAGTTATAACAATACCTAAATCAGACAGAACACGTGCTCTCGAAGCCCTAAGATGCATATCTCTAACATCGAGTAACATCGAGTTAGGAGTGAGTGATTCAGGCCCATTGTTCAATAGCCTGGCAAGGGAACAAGAATTCAGAATCGCCAGTCAGCCTCTAGAGTCTGTAAAGGAGTACATTTATCTAGGTCAATTACTCACAGGGGATGGTGATCACGAGAAAGAAATTTACAGAAGAATAAAATTGGGTTGGAGTGCATACGGCAAGCTAAAACAAATGAGTTGTGGCGCGAGGAAAAAAAGAGAAGGAAAACCAAGGGGAGACAGGATAGGGCGCCAAACTTTCAACCTTGCTAAAACATACGGCAAGCATTGCCAAATCCTAACTAGGAGCGTACCTCTGTCGTTGAAAAGAAAAGTGTACAATCATTGCATTCTACCGGTGCTAACATATGGGCCAAAAACGTGGAGGTTAACAAAGAAGCTCGAGAACAAGTTAAGGACCGCACAAAGAGCGATGGAACGAAAAATCTTAGGACTAACTTTAAGAGACAGGAAGAGAGCGGTGGGGATCAAGAACAAACGGGGATAGCCGATATTCTAGTTGACATTAAGCGGAAGAAATGGAGCTGGACAGGCTATGTAATGCGTAGGATGGATAACCGGTGGACCATTAGGGTTGCAGAATGGATACCAAGAGAAGGGAAGCGCAGTCAAGGTCGGCAGAAAACCAGATGGGATGATGAAGTTAGGAAATTTGCAGGCGCAAGTTGGAATACGCTAGCGCGAGACAGGGGTAATTGGAGATTGCAGGAAGAGGCCTTCGTCTGCAGTGGACATAAAATATAGGCTGATTCATCGATTTCATCGATAAGAACAACCTATTCCCAGCCACCATGCTTAGTTTTTGGGCCGGGCTAACGACTCAGGACGTCTACCTCTCTTTCAGGTAGGAGGTGCTTAGTAGAATAACTTAAGGTGGCATCAACTCAGGACGCCTTCCTCTTTCTCAAGGAGGAGGGCCTCAGCAGAATAACCAAACGCTCGTTATAATCCTAGTTTTATATCTTAAGGGAGAATTCGATAACACCTCTCACAAAACAATTCTATCCGAGCTCAACGAAACAGGCTGCGGAGCGGGAATTAACTACATCAAATCCTTCCACTCCGGGAGAGCGGTCACCATAAGGCTAGAGCAGACCAAATCCGACCCCATACAAATTTCAAACAAGGGCACACCACAGGGAGCCATCATCGCCCCTTGCTCTTCAACATCGTCATGCGCAAGTTCGCTCACGTGCTCCAGACAATCCCACATCTTGGTTACACATTGTATACGGATGACATCACCCTCTTGGCTATAAGGTGCTCACTTGCACAAAAAGAACAAGCATTACAAGAAGCCGCGGAGGCCGTAGCTGGGTTCACCATGCAGGAAAAGTGGAGTCAGCTGCGTCCCCGACAAGTCGGAAGTCATTCGCGTCCACGGCAAAGGCTAGAATGAGCAACGGGGAAATAGGACTCAGTGTGGAGGGGCATGCCATTGCGGAAGTCATACAAGCCCGCATTCTATGTTTATGGGCCCGCAGCAATGACAAGGCCAGCCGCACCATCAACAGTATGAAAATAACAGTTAAACAATTTTCAAAAATGATGCACCGCATCACACACTACAAGAAGGGAATACGAGAAAAGGACATCTTGAGGCTCGTCCAGGCCCTCGTTCTTAGCAGAATAACGTATGGACTACCGCACCATTCACTCAACATGGACGAGGAGACCAGGTTGACGTCTTAAAAAGGAGCGCCTACAAGGCGACTCTCGGGCTTTCAATAAGCACACCTACAGGAAGACTACTAGCCTTAGGAGTACTCAACACCTATGCGGAGCTCCAGTCGGCAGTTCGCATTTCCCCCAAAGACACCGCTTCCGCAAAACAACCACTAGCAGACAAATCTTGTCAAGCATTGGAGTCCCACCTCACTCACAACACCTTGATGACAAATTGGAAGACACACCGGTCGAATGTCGAAGGCAAGTATAACGGTCGCGCCCATCTCCCAGAAACATGCACCACGAATATCACAACTCAAGACATTTTACCAGTGCCAAATGGCTTCGAAAGCAATATGGAGCGAACACCAACGTCACTTACGCTGACGTGGCCACTTACGACAGGCGTCGTCATGTTTCAGCCGCCGTCGAAGAAAACTCGCACCTAATAACTTGCACCTCCGTGCGCACAACCTCATTCACGCAGGTGGATGCAACAGCCATAGTCCAAGCCATACATGCACATGAACATAAAGGTGCGCCATGCACAACGCTAACGGACTCTCAGGAGGTCTGCCGTTCCTGCATGACGGGCAGGCTACCTGGTACGGTCCTCAGGCTGCTAATTACAAAACTCACCCTCCAACACAAAATGGTCCGGTGCCGGGGACACGCCGGATTAGAGGGAACAAGAGGGCGGACGCTTTAGCTCGTGAACTTAGCAACCGAGTGGCGCAAACCATCCCTCAATTGTTGCCCATACGAATGCTACCCAGGGAAATACTGGACCACCAGCGTTTCACGCGCCAAAGATACGCTCCTCCCCACAAAACCCTGAGAGGGGAGGAAGCAACAGATTTGAGAAAAAAAGTCGCAGTTTCGCCCGAAAGGCGAAGCATCGATTGCGATAGCAAATTAGTAGTCAGCTATACCAAGTAAGGCTGGTAGTTTTATCGGCCATATAAAGTTGTAAATTTTCCCTTACTAAGTAAATCAACAGGCACAGTGTCACGCGCGCACACGTAAACAAGAACACATCTCGCTCGATGACCGCCGGAGCTCGTCAAAACGCTGGAGGGAGAAATCGCGGCATCAGCAGCGAGCAAACTGACGTTCGTGCTGGCTTTCGCTTCAACGCCAACTAAACGTCACATACGAAGCTACCGGCACTCGGCGAATGCCCTTCAATTGGCCCATCGCAGCTCGCTTTGAAGATGAGGTTAGGGAGCCTACATACAAGCGCCGTTTTCGTGTGGTGACAACCTTTGTAAGGGTACTTGCCGCCGCCAGCTAAATTGGCGGGTAAAATTTTCCGCCATATATAGCATGTGGGAATCAAAATGGCGAAAAGACCAGCCGACAGACCACATTTCCCGCAACCGTTGGTGCCTGTAAACTAATTCAATTTTTAATATAAACTTTGGCCTCAGCAGCCCGAGACCCATAGCGTGCCTGAGAGCAGTGCATGGCACATTTACGTTTTAGTTAAACAGGCTTTTAAGCACAATTTTTATTACAGCACACTTCGAAAAACACCCTTTATATCGTGTGTACAACTGGAAGGCAACGACAATGTTTATTGCAGTTCACATTCTTGGCGTGAGAAAATACTACCACGAACACGCCACCGTGCCTTATAACTTGATGCTTTGTGTGCTATGGAAAAAAAATTAAGTTTGATGTGTTAAAATAAAAGGAAAAGGCAACTAGTATATTAAAGATGTATGCAGGTTTCGTGCTCACATTGGTGCAAAACTAAATTAAAGAAATTTAATAGATCTCGTGCCAAAATGGGTACACCAGAGCGTGACAAAAAGAAAGCAGGAATGCGCTGCGTCTTCTAGCGAAATTGGGAATCAAAATGGCTACTCACCAAATTTGGCGGTAAATAGCGCTCAAAATTTCGGAGTTGTCACCACCCTAAAACGGCGCTTGCATGTAGGCTCCCTAGATGAGGCCGCCGCGGGCGCACACTTCTGCCGCGTCTCATATCGCTTTCAAGCAGCCGCGTAAGCAGAATGCACCCTCCCCCTTCCGTCTCCGTCGCCTCCTCCCCGTTCCTCGCGCGTGAACGAAGAGCATCCCCTTCCGGCCGCCTTCCTCTGTCGCGTGCGCGAGATTAAGCTCAGGTTGCCGGCTCACCCTGCACGCCTTCACTCGCACACACAATGCACGGCGCGCGGCGACGATTTTATCATCGTTGGACTTTATACGGAACATCACGGCGACGACGACGGCAAAAATGCGCTTGGAGTGTCCATATAATTGCTATCGCAATAAAATAAAGACGGACGCGTACCTGCATTTAGAAAAAGTACATTGCATTCACCCGACGCAGTTTCAGTCTACGTGGCGGTGGTGTGGAGAAAAGCCCACGCTCTGCCACATATCGCGGGGCTGCGTGCAGAAACCCGTAAATCCTAATAGCAATTTAAGCCTTTGTCGAACCTCTAGTGTACGGAGCAGTGGGAGGCACACCTGGCCAGCTCGGATCAGGGAGCTGCAGAAGGCACTCCTGAATTAAGTCAGGCGAGCAGCCGAGGCCAGTGGAGCCCTGGATGGAGAGCCCCGCCCTTAGTTTTTAGGCCCTCATCAGCCCTTTCACCCAAAATAAAGTTTATATATATATATATATATATATTGTAATGAAGAAGAAGAACAGGAAGCAAGCAGTAGAGGGGCGTTATAATCGATGTAGAACGCGAACTCAGATCACGAGCTGTTGGCGCCGAGACCGTTGTTCCCTTGGAGCTGCGTTGGTTTCTCGGGTGTCGCTTTCTTTTAATAAATCCCCTTATCAAATGGTGGAGGTTCGGGGTACCCTCCTCAGACCTGGAGCTCCGAAGCCGCACGCTGCCCGACGCCGCTCCGACAATGCCTGATGACGCCACCCAGCAAGGCGCGGCCCAATCTCCGTCGGTCATCGTGTCAAGCGTGCTGCGCCAACGCGATCCTGCTTTCTTTAGCGGCACCGATGAACATGACGTAAAAGATTGGCTGTCGTCGTTTGAAAGGGTTAGCGCGCACAACAAGTGGGACATCGCTACGAAACTTCGCAACGTCCTGTTCTACCTTACAGATGTCGCGAACCTCTGGTTTCGCAACCATGAGTCGGACTTCGTCACTTGGACTACTTTCAAGAGGAGCTTCGCGGAAGTGTTCGGTCGCCCCGCAGGGAGCTTCGCGCTGAACAGCGTCTACGCGGGCGGGCGCAGCAGCAGGACGAAAACTTCACGACCTATATCGAAGACGTCATTTACTTGTGCAAGCGCGTGAATCCTTCCATGACTGAGCAAGACAGGATCAAGCACATCATGAAAGGCATAGACGACGACGCCTTTCAGATGTTGCTGGCTAAGGACCCGCGCACCGTGTCTGAACTCGTTAGCCTATGCCAGAGCTGCGACGAACTACGTAAGCAACGCGTCTTAGCTCGGCGGCAGACATCAACAGACGATTCCCTCGCCGCGTTGACCATCGGCGGCGACCACACGACGCTCCTGGCACAGATCAAGGAGCTTGTGCGCAAGGAATTTGCTCGACAGCTTTCGTTCTTCTCGGCCACGCCAGCGCCTACGCACTACCTGACTCCTACCATTCGACAGGTGATACAGGAGCAGGTCACCGAGGCGTTGCCGTCTGCCTGCCAATCGACTCCTGTCGCCGCGCCACTGACGTATGCGGATGCCGTCACGAAGCCACGTCCTCTGTCGGTATCGACCCCTCAACCACTAGTTCAACCGCCACTAACGCCGCTTTTCGGGGTACAGCCGCAGTACGCAAATCCTTGGCGCACCGATCTGCTACGCTTTCGGAATTCCGGACCATGTTGCCCGCTTCTGTCGCCGGCGTTTCGTGGCGACCCCGAGTGTACCGAGATATTCGACTTACTCCTCCCGACCCCCTCATCGCACGCAGCCAGAACGAGAGCCTGAAGCATACGCCCGCGATCGTCAGCTGACTTCCGATGTCCAACCTTTCGTTTCTCGTCTGTAACCCACACCGCGACGCCGTTCTCTTTCTCCTATGCGTCGCCGGTCAAGTGCTCTTCAGGCGGAAAACTGACTGCCGCAGCTTCTGAGGCACGAGCTGCACCGTCGTCCACCTGTCTCGCTTGTCCTCGCTTGTCCCGAGCCAACGTTATTGACGTGTTTGTTGATGGTTTGCGAACTTTCGCATTGTGGACACTGGTGCCCCTATTTCCGTAATGAGTCATAAGTTTTGTCCGCTCCATCCGTAAAGTCACGACGCCACCTTCAGGGTTTTCTCTCCGTACGGCGAGCGCACAACATATTCGACCCGTTGCAGCATGTACGGCCAGGGTGCTCATACAGGAGGCAATCTACAGCGTTGAGTTTCTTGTGCTGGCTTCGTGTTCTTATGATCTGATCCTTGGGCGGGATTTTTTTTTATAAGGGGATTTATTAACAGAAAGCGACAGGCGAAAAACCAACGCAGCTCCAAGGGAACAACGGTCACGGCGCCAACAGCTCGTGATCTGAGTTCGCGTTCTACATCGGTGATAACGACCCTCTACTACTTGCTTCCTGTTCTTCTTCTTCATTACAATATATATATATATATATATATATATTGTTACGGGGAGGCAGACGCAACAGTAAAACGTATTTACAATATATTTACAATGCGATGAAGAGCTGAACCATATGGGCGAGAGCGCGCTAGATCAACGACGTCTTCTTCATCGACGCTCCTCTTGAGGAATAGTCCCGTGACATGACCCCCGGCCGCTGAAACACCGTCACGGTGCTTGCTGTGGTGTGGGCGAGTGGTAGGGTTTAAGGCGGGACACGTGGACAACGTCTGTAGGGGACGAGACGGAGGGAGAGGACGACGCGAGAGGGCCAATCTCGTAAGTGAGGTCGGTTACACGCCTTACGACACGGTAGGGTCCGCAGTACCGAGAAAGTAATTTTTCGGAGAGCCCAACACGCCGATTTGGAGTCCATAAAAGCACAAGGGCACCCGGAGTGTAGATAACGTCGCGATGACGGGAGTCATAGCGGTGCTTCTGGTGTCCTTGCGATGTAGTAAGGCGATGGCGAGCTATTTGGCGTGCCTCGTCTGCTTTGGAAATGGCATCGCGGGCGTAGTCAGTGGGGAAATGTACGGCATCGTCGATGATCGTGTCAAAAGGTAACTTGGATTCGCGGCCAAATAGAAGATAAAAGGGTGAAAAACCAGCGGTATCATGACGGGAATGATTGTAGGCAAACGTAACGAAGGGCAACGCAACGTCCCAGTCTTGATGGTCACAAGCGACATACATAGAAAGCATGTCAGTTAGCGTCCGGTTGAAGCGTTCGGTGAAGCCGTTGGTTTGCGGGTGGTAAGCCGTCGTAAATCTGTGTTTTTTTCGCGCACGAGCGGAGCAAGTCATCGATAACTCTGGAGAGAAAGTAGCGGCCACGGTCGGTGAGGAGTTGACAAGGGGCTCCGTGATGCAAGATGATATCGTGGAGCACGAAATCAGCGACGTCCGTAGCACAACTGGTAGGGAGGGCGCGTGTAATTGCGTGTCGGGTGGCGTGGTCCGTAGCAACGTCAATCCATCTGTTTCCAGAAGTAGAGGCAGGGAAAGAACCGAGGAGGTCAAGGCCAACTCAGAAAAAAGGCTCAGATGGGACCTCAAGGGGCTGAAGGAGGCCAGCAGGAGGCATTCGTGGTTTCTTCCGGCGTTGGCAGGGTTCGCAAGCAGCAACGTAGCGACGAACGGAGCGGTAAAGACCGGGCCAGAAGAAGCGACGCCGAACGCGGTCGTAGGTCCGGGAAACTGCAATGTGACCAGCGATCGGGGCGTCATGGAGCTGGTCGAGAACGCTCAAGCGCAGATGCGTAGGAATGACGTGCAACAGCTCGCGTCCCTCCAGAAGGACGTTGTAGCGATATAACGTGCCATCTTTAAGCACGAAGAGGCGAAGGGACGGATCGGGTGCTACGGAATCCAGCTTCTGAATAAGCTCACGTAAGATGGGATCACGCAGCTGTTCATCCCGGATGTGGCCGAAAGCGGAGAGCGAGAGTATACAGCCAGGCGTCTCATCGGATGCTTCAGGGGGATCCACGGGATTGCGGGACCAACAGTCAGCGTCCCTGTGCAATCGGCCAGATGTATAATAAACAGAGTAAGTGTAATCTTGGAGCCGCAGTGCCCAGCGACCAAGACGCCCTGTGGGATCTTTAAGGGACTATAGCCAGCAAAGTGCGTGGTGGTCGGTAGTGACGGTAAAATGTCGGCCATGTAAGTAGGGGCGGAATATTCCCACCGCCCAAACGAGAGCAAGACATTCCCGTTCCGTGATAGAGTAGTTCTGTTCGGCTGGGGAAAGGAGGTGGCTGGCATATGCGATAACACGGGCATGCCCATTCTGATACTGGACCAAAACAGCACCGATTCCGTGGCCGCTGGCATCGGTGCGGAGTTCTGTTGGAGCGGAGCAGTCGAAATGAGCCAGGACAGGTGGTGTAGTGAGCGACGTGATGAGGGTAGAGAAGGCGGTAGCCTGTGCAGCGCCCCAATAAAACGAGACGCCTTTCTTCAGTAAGTCTGTGAGAGGGCGTGCGATTTCCGCGAAATGCTTGACAAAACGACGGATGTAGGAGCATAGGCCCAGAAAGCTACGAACTTCCTTTGTGCAAGTTGGAACGGGGAACTTCTGCACGGCTCGAACTTTGTCAGGGTCGGGGCGAACGCCGGTGGAGTCGTCGAGATGACCCAGCATGATAAGTTGCTGACGTCCGAAGTGGCACTTAGATGAATTAAGTTGCAGACCGGCTTCGCGAAACACAGAAAGAATAGAGGAAAGTCGGTCGAGATGAGTTGCAAATGTCGGTGAAAATACAATGACGTCATCAAGATAACACAGGACAAATGGACCATTTAAAACCGTGTAAGAGAGTGTCCATCATGCGTTCGAAGGTGGCCGGGGCGTTGCATAAGCCGAAGGGCATGACTTTAAACGGATAAAGGCCGTCCGGGGCAACAAAAGCGGTCTTCTCACGGTCCATGTCATCGACGGCTATCTGCCAGTACCCTGAACGAAGGTCGATTGAAGAAAAATACTTGGCGCCATGAAGGCAATCCAGGGCGTCATCTATGCGTGGGAGCGGGTACACGTCTTTTTTGGTGATCTTGTTAAGATGCCGGTAGTCCACGCAAAACCTCCAACTGTTGTCTTTCTTTTTAACCAGAACAACAGGAGAAGCCCAAGGGCTGCAGGAAGGCTCGATTATATCTTTCGCGAGCATCTTGTCGACCTCCTTTTGAATGATGTGGCGCTCAGCTGGAGATACCCGATATGGTCGTCGGTGGATTGGATGGGCATCGCCAGTGTTTATGCGGTGCTTGACAGCGCATGTTTGACCCAGCGGACGGTCACAAAGGTCAAAGACGTCGCGATAAGAAGAGAGGAGGCGAAGGAGATCGTCAGCTTGCTGGGGCGAAAGGTCTGGAGCGATCATTTTGTTCAGGTCGGTAGGAGATTGATCTCGTGAAGCAGACGGGATATCAGTGGGGCACGAGTGAGCAACATCAGGTGGAGACAAGACCGAGATAACGTACTCGTAGGAGGGCGTCAGCATAGCGAGGGAAATGCCCTGTGGGAGCACTTGTGAGCGCAGTCCGAAATTCACCAGAGGACGACAAGTAAGATTGTCCCGTACAGTTATAACAGTGTGAGGAATGCCAACACTGTGCGTCAACAGAACGGCAGGGATGGGAGCGAGCACATAGTCACCGTCAGGTACTGGTGGGGAGGGCGTCATAGCAACACAAGTCACGGCTTGCGGCGGCAAACGGACGTGCTCAGCAGAACAGAGGTGGCTTGCGATCGGTCCGGGTTGATCAATTACACTTGGTAGGTCAAGTTGTACCGTACCAGCGGAATAGTCGATGAGGGCGGAGTGGGCGGATAAAAAGTCAAGACCGAGGATGACGTCATTGGAACAGCGGGCGAGGACGGTGAACAAAACAGAAGTTTCACAGCCGACAGCACTGACACGTGCGGTACAGAGGCCAGCTACGGGAGACGTACCACCGTCGGCCACACGTACAACAGGTAATGGGGCAGGGGTCATAACTTTCTTCAACTGCTGACGGAGGTGAGAGCTCATAACAGAAATTTGGGCGCCGCTGTCAATCAAAGCTTTAACAGGTAGGCCATCCACTTCAACGTCGATCAGGTTCTGATTGGTAGGGAGCGTCAACAGAGGAATTTGAGGGCAGGTCGTTACAGCAGCGTCACCTCCAGGAGCTGCAGCCGTCTGTTTTCCGAAGGAAAACGCCGGACGTAAGACGGGGACGGGGAACGGCGTGGTGGAGGTGAACGAGAACGTCGGCGTCGTGGTGAGGGCGAGCGGCTGTACTGGGCGGCGTTCCTAGTGTTCTCAGCAAATGTTTCTGGTTCTGTTTGGGATGGTACCTGGGGTTGACTTCGGGGTGGATAGCGGAAGCTGGAGAAGCTTGGTCGAGTAGGCGAGGACCAAGGACTCCACGCATTCGGATCACGATAATTCGGAGTAGGACAGTGGCGTTGGATAGGGGTGAAGCAGGCTGAAGGGCAAAGGTCAGCACGGTTGACAGAGCAGATGTTTTGAAGGCCCACGTTTGCCAGTTCTTGACGAACAACGGATTGTATCAGTGAAATGGTCGGTTGGGTATCATTGGGCTCCCCTCGCATGAAATGTACAGGCGATGCGGCTTCGATTTCGCGTCGAACGATTCGGGTGATAGTCTTCGACGTGGAAGGCTGAGTCGTCATACGAACGTCCTCACAGGTTGATGTCGCTGCCGTGTTCGGGAGGCGGGCGAAGTGGTGGGCAATACGTCGGCTTTTAGCTTCTTCGAAGCGTCGGCATTCAGTGAGAATCGCGGTGACTGTTGAAGAGTTTTTGAACACGAGCAGCTGAAACGCATCGTCCGAGATCCCTTTCAACACATGCGCGACCTTATCCGCTTCTGTCATGTTGGCGTCAACTTTCCGGCAAAGGGCCAGCACATCCTGAATGTACGTCAGGTACGACTCGGTAGACGTCTGCGCACGCGAGGCAAGTTCTTTTTTGGCGGCATGCTGGCAGCCTGCAGGTTGGCCATACAACTCCCGAAGTTGAGTCTTACATAAGCTCCAGCTCGTGATGGCCTCTTCGTTGTTATCAAACCAGGCCTTCGCATGCAGTTCCCTTCAGATAAAATAAGTCGTTCGCCAGCATCAAGGTCGGGTCCCACCTGTAATGTGCGCTGACACATTCATAGAGGCGAATCCACTGGTTGACGTCCTCGCCATCAGCGCCAGAAAAGGTCCCAGGGTCACGGGGTGGAGCCAAGATGACGGCTGCCATGGTGGCCGCCGGTGCCGCAGTTTCATCGCCAGTAGACATGCCGAGCGTGGTGACTTGGCGGCCGCTGCGGAGCTCCGTCTTGCGTTATATACCCAGAACCTCCACCAAGTTGTTACGGGGAGGCAGACGCAACAGTAAAACGTATTTACAATATATTTACAATGCGATGAAGCGCTGAACTATATGGGCGAGAGCGCGCTAGATCAACAACGTCTTCTTCATCGACGCTCCTCTTGAGGAATAGTCCCGCGTTACAATATATATATATATATATATATATATATATATTCACGTAGAACGGCCCGTCTTTTTTAAAAGCGCGATGCATGATAGCTGGGACACCCTGTATAGTTTTCCCTCTTCGCTGGTTAGATTCACGTGTAAACAAAAGGCGGAAGTAACATGGACTAAAATTTAATGTTTCACACGCAGAAAGGCGCGATAAGATCAATGGAGTGTGCAAGTTATTGTTAAATTGTTATTCACTGACTGAACACTCTCTCGCTTGCTTTGTTTTCTTTAGATTTGCCACTACCTTGTGAATTCGAGCCCCTTCACCAAATCGCAGTCATCGGAGATGAACCAACACTGAGATCACTATGTTCATGGTGAAAAGATAGCCCTAATGACTTAAGTATTCTGGCCCACCAACCGCAAAGTCAGCGTTAGAATCATAAACTTCACACAAGGCAAGTGTAGGGATCCCAACTATTCTCAGGTTTTGAATCCAGTGCGGACTTTGACCACTAGCAAAAAAAATTATATATGTAAATGGGTCCACTACAAAGGCCCATGAATAAAAAAATATTAAATTATGTAATTTGACGGCAGGAAATACTGTAACAGCACACAGCTCTTAAGGATAATCACTAACGTTTTGGGGACAATTTATGCAAAGAGTCTCCGGAATAATTCAAACCACCTTGAGTTCCTTATCGTGCACCTAAATATTTTTTTTTCATTTCCCTTCCATAGAAATGGGGCTACGGTGACTGGGAATCAAACCAGCGACCTCGGGCTGAGCATTGCTGTGCCATAGCGAATAAGCCACCGCGCCGGGTTACAAATTATGATGGACGGTCGAAAAACCTGTTAAAGTTGCATAATGTTACTCAGAGGCGTTCCAGGCTTTCACTGAGACTCGAGGTTGTAAGATGATGCTTTCGGCATTGTCTAGTAAGTCTTCATAACCGAGTAATAGGTATCGGCTTATGGCACAACTACACAAGTTGCCCTTAAAAAATATTAGATCACACGCTTAAAGCTTATGCATACGCTGAATATCGGTTGCAAGAAACATCAGAGTGAAGAAAAACTATTCTTTCGCTATTACCGACGCAACGCGGCACGTCGAACATTCTGTGAAACTTGGCAGTGCGTTCAAGAAAGTGGTTGTGTGTAGCGATAGTCAGCACAGTAAAGCGAAATGCAGTCACAGCAAGTACGGACAGTGTTCAATTTACCGGAAGCTCAATGTCTGTGCTTTATTGTTCCTGGCCACCACGTGACAGCAATGTCAAGTATAGTACGTTGCGCACACAACTTTGTCAGCCTAGGCTAAGCTGCTATACTTGGTCGGATTAGCAAATGTGATGAACAAACGAACCCGATCGGCCACTTTCCAGGTCAAATTTTAATTTTGCCGTAAACTTCGCTTTACAATGAGGCTTGCCAACTCGTTTGTACTCACTTGGCTGCGAAGCAACAATAACATGGCGCAAGCTCTGCCTCGTCTTCGGGCACCTCTTAAACTCGTGAACGCATTGTTCAGGTTATTTATTTCTACAATTTGCGCACAAGCAGAATGCTTTGAACACCTGCGTGTGTTCCTCACCGCTTGTTTCTATAGGCAGGACAAATGCACCGGCGTAGCCTCGGTCATCCTGCTTAATTGTGAGCCAAGCCATTTTGCACTGAATACGTAAATACGCATAGCATCGCCATTAACAGAGTACAAATGTAACATATTCGCTATTTCTAATTATAATGGGTGCTGCGATACAATTGACACCTCAACAGCGGCTAACCAGGCGTTTTGCAATGTTCAACTGCATACCTACCGCGCAATTTGTGCACGGGAAGCATAAACATGAATTTCGTGGAGATAGTATTAGCGTTTGCCTGTATTTCAAGAAACTCATTCTTTATCCGTTTATGTCACGGTTTGTAATGGCGCTGGCTATTGCTATGAAAACGTAACAATGCGCAAGGATGCGAATTACTGTTGCGTCCACTGTCAGTAGCATGCAAACGAAGTGCTAAGAGCACGTAATTTACTCACAGGTACAGAAGAACGCACAATGTGACGGCGAACAACAGCCAACCGGACACACCGAGTAGAGACATATCCTTACAACGCAGCACAGATGCTATTAAAGCTCCGTCAGACCACACCCGTCAATCGTCGCAAACGCACGAAAGTATGCGTGAAGTTCAAAACGTATCGGTGATGTTCGAACTGTCGGGAACGCTGATAAAGCGAAGTGATGCTTTCTCGGCGGCTAGGCACAACGAAACCAAAAGCGTTCTTTTCCCACAGCTTATCACATAGTGACCCCAGTGGATGGGCGGCGGTGGCTTTGGCGATAACCTTGTTATCCTGCCGTCGCATCCCGATGCCTAAGTGACTGCTACACCACGATGCGTCCTTGGGCGCCTTTTGTGCGAAGTGTGCGCCGGAGATTGTGTCAATTGCTTGGAGAACCCGTTTCCAGTTGTCTACTTCTGCTCGCGAATAAGTGCACGTGTATGAATGTCGCCTGACGTTGGTATATAGGCACAGTACGGAAAGTACGTGGGCTCACCGTAGTAGTGACGTGGGGCCTGGTTGCTGCGCAAGGAGTCATAGGAAAGGAACAAACTAGGAGGGAGCATTATGTCTCACACGCAGCCTTCGCAAGCCAACTCTCCATGAATCCACGCCCTCCGCGCTTTCTCCCTCGGAACGTCGGCCCAACATGTGTCCTTGCTCGGCGGATTCCGCCAAATCTGCGGGGTTCGAGATAGGTTTCAATCGACGCGCACTGCATCCGGGTGCCTCCCCAACCTTTCTGTGCGCATTTTTCTCCCGAAATCTTCACGCAACTACAATCGCCTATGTTACAACGTATACATTTGTCGTCGTGTATGCAACGTGCGAGTGCGGCCGCATGTTGCAGTCGTGCCTGTTGTCTTTTTCGATGAGTGTACGCTCAGCAGCACGGCGGTGGGAGACACCAAAACTTATCGCAACTTGATCCCGTGTTGGGCCAACTCGCTTGGCTTGAAATGTGCTGGGTAATGCGGTCTCCTAGCTCTTTGTTTCCTCCGACGAAAGTAGCCATAAAACCACCAAAAGTAGCGGCACTGCGAACCTGAAGCGAATCGCTCACGTGACCTCTGCTCGACGCGTATTCGCCATTGCCATTATAAGAATCGCGTTGAATCGTGCTGCCTTTTCGGAGCACCCCCGGCTGCCGAATTTGGTTAATTATTGTTCATTGTAGGAGGATGATGTCCCTCTACCTAGCCTAACCGTCGTGTTCTAGGAGTATGCCATGGTGACTAGAATTTTCACGGTATTGTTCCGGAGAGCTTTATCTCCGTGTTATAACCGACTTTGTCAAACGAAGTGCGACGCATATCACCATTTAAATATCAGTTATATTGCGTGGCTTAATGGAACGATCTTCTCAGCTGATTTGTTGCACTCTGACGAGTAAAAGCGACAAGGCGCGCCAATAAATCTTCTCGAGCCACATACATATCTAGGTAGAAAGACGCAATAGTATAGTTCTGTGTAGAAAACAACCAAGATAACATTACCGAGCAGCAATTCGTGTTAAAAAAAAGTCTCAGTTTTGCCCAAAAAACGACGCATCAATTGCGATAGCAAATTAGGAGAGAGATATACAGAGTAAGGATAATAGCTTTATCTGCTGCATAAACTTGGACACATTCGCTTAATAACTGAATTAACAAGCATGGTGTCAGAGCGCACAAGCAAACATGAATAGGTCACACTCGATTACCGCAGACAACCATTATTAAAACGCTGGCGTGAGCAAGCGCGGCCGCAGCGAGCGAATGTTCGTACGGTCGGTCGCTTCCACGGAAACTGGGCGGCGAAAGCACAGCGCATACAAAGGTAAGAACCGTGTGGAGATCACTTTCAAGCTACGATGCGTGCGACCGCCCACAGCCGCGCAAAGTACAAGTACGCAGTTGCTGGCAAACTAGAAGCCGCACCCCCTCCCTTCCACGCTGCCTTCCCGCTTTCCTCCTTTGCGCGTGGAAGATTGAGTCGCCAGTTCCCCTTGCACGCGTTCGCAAGATACGCATTTGGTGCCGCAGCTAAACGTCGCCTCCCCTCCCCCCCCTCCCATCCCCCCCACAGCCTTTCGCCTTTCGACGTATGTGCGAGTGAAAGCGCCGGTCCCTCGCGCGCTTTCACTCGCACATACAGCATACAGTGCGCGGCGACAATTTCATCGTCCTTGGACTTTATATGGAACCTCACGGCGACGGCGACGACGCCGGTGGCAGAAATCCTCTTGGAGTGTCCGTATAATTGCTATTTCAATAAAACTAAAGTGCCTGGGAAGGAGGCCTTTCTTTCTATCTATTTTGACGTGACCTTGATCGGTTCGCATTTGCTCCGATCTACTTCCGTGAATGCTTGTCTCCTGCTATTTCTTGTTTCAATTCCTACCTTAAAGAAAGAAAAGTGAAGAGGCAGAAAGTTGTAATTCTGCGAGAGCCAGTGAACATATTTTGTTGTCTTGTCTTCACAAACCCCCTTGGATTCTTTGGATTACAGTTTTTTTTTTTTGCTTTGGCAGGAGTATATGGGTCATCCCACTTCTAAAAAATACCAAGAACCGATCTATCGATGACTATCAATAGTAATGAGTTTAGCATTGAATAAATTTAGCGACAAAACGTATTGCCACCATCGAAACAAGTTATGTGTAAGGCGTGTGCTCCTCTTTCGCACATCGCTAAGAACACTCGGCGCCATCTAGCGCCGCCACCACTGCCGCGAAGCCAGTGCGTGGCCTTCGAAATGCAAGGCGCGCCAGTGCGTGTGAACGCTTTGAGATGCGTAATGCGGCAACCGGGTGCCCCTCTCGCGCCTATTTCTGGACATGCGGCGCCATCTAGTTGCGCTGCCGGCAAGTCCACGCGAGGCCTTCGAGACGAGAAGCCTGGCGCGCCAGGGCCTGCGAACGCTGATAATAGTTGATGATAATAATAACTGATGATAACTGCACAGCCAGTGGCACATAGAGAGTACCCAAAGTTGGTTCTTTGAAAAGCGAATAATACTCAATGCAGTGATGGCGCAGCTCGCTAAAGCGTTGTCGTGAAAGACGATCATTTCTATACGTACGTGAACATGCGCCGCGCGAGCAGATGTTTACATCTGCTCGCGCGGCGCATTTAAAAACGGCACATACCCGACGCCTTTGTGGCGAAGCCTGCTGAAGCGTAGACTGCTTTCCTTGAGGAACCGTTGTGACATCATGAGTTCCATTCTGCTCAACCTAGGGGATCGATAGCACAGTATGAGTATATGTAAATGAGCAGTTAACGCCCGAGAACAAGCGCCTTCTGAGCCCGGCTAACGCCAAAAAGAAGGCCGTGAGTTGGCAGTACACTGCGTTTGGACAAAGAACGGCGTTACTCTTGCTCGAAAAACCGGCAACTCTGCAGTTGTTTGTATCCACACTTAAGCCGATCTTTTTGAGATGACGTGGCCCGCGTCGGGATACGCAGTTACACGCATATTTCTTTTCAAACAATGCATGGAACTGTTGTTTTTACAACTACTCAGTTGGACAAAGCGTTTCCAGGCAAGAGTAGTTGCTTTGCAATTGTACATTTAAACATGGAATCTGTCTTGAATAAAGCTGAACATCTCGCTTCGTTTTTACCTAGCTTCAACGCCCCTTTTGATATAGTTTCGCTGTCAGGCACTTGGTATCGTCACGATTCTGATGTCATACGAATCCCGGGATACGACTCATTTTATCTTAATCGCGCTGCGAAGCGTGTCGGAGGCGTCGCGTTGCTTGAGAAAGAAGGCTGCGCATGGGTTACGCTTTCAGAACATTTCAATATACGCACCATTGAAATACTGTCGAAAGTGGCCGATTTTCTTTTTATGTCGTCTACCGCCCCCTCACGGGAACTTGTCTGATTTTTAACAGCGAAACTGTTCGAGCTAACCGAATAAAGTGGCGCCTGCTGTCGCCAAACCTCGCAGAGCTATGACTTCACAGCGTTGCCTAGCAACCACCTCGTGAAGCGCGTGTGCCTCGCCTCCTCTCCGTGCCGTGCACATGTTGCGTTGACATGGGACTTTAAGGAGAGGGAAGGAGAGCATGCGCGTGGCGCCCACAATCCTCGGGAAAGGGAACGAAAAAATGAGAGTAAAGCCCCAACCAGACGTACGCGTTGGAACGCGTCCGCAGGCGCCGTGCGCCTGAGAGAGATTGTAGTTGTGAAGAGGAAGAGGCAGAAAATAGCGCCTCTTCCTCCTCACAACCACAATCTCTCTCAGGCGCACGGCGCCTGCGGACGCGTTCCAACGCGTACGTCTGGTTGAGGCTTAAGATAGAGAGAGAAATTGTAGCAGCGCCAACGAGGCAACGCGCAGAGCTGCTGCCGACGCCGCCCGCGATGCCTAGCTGCGCATGCGCCGAAGCAGTAGCGATGACGTCACCTCAGTTGCCTAGTAACCGCTGGTGCGCGCTCGCTTCACCCGACACAGACACGGCTCCTGCCGGCCTGCCTGCGTTTTTGGCATGACAGGCACGCAGTCGTTCGTAGGCGCCGACGCGTCCAGCTCTAGTCACGCGAAATGTCGCGAAAGGGGAGGTACCTCCGAAAATGATCGCTCTAGAATACCTCCCCTACATGCGTAGTTAAGTTAAACCAAGTTAAGACCTAGCAGCAACCAAGGTAATACCTAGCAGTAGCAGCCAGTAAGACTTGAGGATTGACACTTTCGCTGTGCCTAAACTTTGCACGACCGAGTGCAAACTTGCCCGCTTTGTAACAGCGAAGCTGTTTAAGCCAGCCGTAATTTGTGGTTCGTATCAAGAAAATTTCATCAGCAGTGAAGAAAGAAATGAAAGAAAATAAACTTCCTGGCCGAGGCGAGATTCAAGCCCGCGTACACACGGTCCCAAGGCGAGCATCTTAACCACTAGGCTACACATCCACGCTTGCAGAACGTGCAATCATGCGAACCATATGATTGCGTTGGAAAGGTCGTCATCTTCGTCCACAGCTGGCGCGTTCAAACGCACTCATGCTCTGCGCGGTGATGAAGAGTTTTCGCGCACTATGCTCGGGAAAGAGAGAAAGAAAAAAATCACAGCATATCCACGGGGTGAATGATGATGAGTGGGCGAAGCTCCGGAGGGAATCATCGGATCTCCCGCTTAAGGGGACGCTAGCACAAACGCGTTAGAGACGTGCAGTACTCTCTAGTAAGGGGGAGCGGCCACAGCGTCTCACGCAGCCATTTACACATGCCGGAACGTGCACCGCGTTTGCCAACGCCATCACATGACTGCTGAGAGAGTATACCCCCCGTATTCATAAACGCTCCTCAACTTGAACTTGACTTGCCACCGCCTTGGGCAGCGCGTTCGAAACGCGTTGAAGGTAAGGCGGAGAGGCCACAGCGTCTTACACCAGCTTCTTACACGGGCCGTAACGCGCTAGCACAAACGCGTTAGAAACGCGCTAGAAACGCGGCCTTTCGTTAATGTTGGGTATTTATTGCCATCGTGGTGCTTGTGTCTATTGGCGAATTCCATTGGGAGAACAGGAGCACTCAAAAGCACGCTGAAAGTGCTCGTTCCAGAGGCGACGTGTTTCAGTGGTCGAACAGGAGTGGGAGCGCCGTCATCCAGTGGTAGAACAAGAGCAGTTTCGCGGCGCCGAGAGCAGCTGGGAGCAGTCCGGACTGCTCTCGCTTGAAAAGCGGAGTACGGAGGAAATCACGTGGCTTAAGCCGTCATATCCTCCTCATTTCTTTTTATTTTGCTTCAGCCGGCGCGCGCGGCGGCAATGGCGGTAGCCTAGCGTGGTTTGTGTTTTGACACCGCTGATTTTGACGTCGGCGATACGAGCGAGCTTCGCAGCGATTTAGCGACAGATCCTGGCATTTCTAGTCCGCCTTGCTTCTCGTCGGATGCGCGGGGGACAGCGGCAGCAAAGCGTCTTCGCCTTGCTGAAGTGCTTGAGACGCTCGACGGTGACAGCAGCGAAAGCTGCTAGAGCTCAACTTGAGATGATCTTCGCAGGCGGAAACGTTGAGGAATGCGTCGGCGCTGCACAAAAGTATGTAGTACGTGGCCGTAAACGGTGACAGCGTTAAGCCCGACAGATTACAAGATGATCAGGCGTGTTTTGCCGCTCTCCTGCAGAGAATGGTGGGACGTCGATTGCTTTAGTCACATGGTACATTTCTCCTCACAAGTCCCCCTCCCACCTGCTCTCCGAATGCACGCCGTATTCCAGTGGCGGGTCGAGTGTGCCTGCTCTCACTGCGCTGTCACCCGACTCCGCACTGCGCGGCGCCCTGCTCCTCTTCTCCATAGCCTCCTCTATAGAGGAGGCTATGTCTTCTCCCAATGGAATTCGCCATATGTGTGCTTCGTGGCGTAGTGGGCTAACGCCGCGCGCTCGGAAGCAAGGGGTCCCTGGTTCGATTCCGCGCTACGGACACAACTTCGAAATTTTTTTTCTCATTTTTCTCAGACTGGTTACACACTACTACTACGACGAGGGACGAACGGGTGCCGCCTTAAGGAACTTCGCCCCTAAAAGAAAACTAGAGACCGAGATGCAATCACGGAGCGGGTGTGCTGGAATGCGTTGTCGGCATTGCAACGCAGTGTCGGCATTGGAATGCTGTGTCGGTGCTGCAAGCTGTGCTACGCAACGCGCAGTGACGGCCGTAAGTCCGAGACGCGCGAAAAGCAATTATCATCATCATGAGTAATAAGGTGAAAACTTCGCACTCACTTCCGGAAAATGTTGGACTACGATCGCCCAGCTTCGCTGTTTCAAGCGCTGCGCGGCCGAGTGCAAGGCATTGTTTTAGGGGCGAAGCTCCTTAGGGTGTGGGTCTGTCCCTCCTCTGTAGTATGTAGTAGTAGTAGTCGTAGTCGTCGTCGTAGTAGGTAGCCACGTCTACTTTTATGAAAAAAAAATGCCGAAAGTTGTCTCCGTAGCGCGGAATCAAACCAGGGACCCCTCGCTTCCGAACGCGCGGCGCTAACCACTACGCCACGAAGCGCACATGGAGACAGGCACCACGATGACAATAAATACCCGACATTAACGAAAGACTGCGCGTTTCTAACGCGTTTGTGCTAGCGCGTTACGGCCCGTGTAAGAAGCTGGTGTAAGATGCTGTGGCCTCTCCGCCTTACCCCCGTATTCATAAACGCTCCTCGACTTGAACTTGACTTGCCACCGCCTTGGGCAGCGCGTTCGAAACGCGTTGAAGGCGGTGGCAAGTCAAGTTCAAGTCGAGGAGCGTTTATGAATACGGGGGTTATACTCTCTCAGCAGTCATGTGATGGCGTCGGCAAACGCGGTGCACGTTCCGGCATGTGTAAACGGCTGCGTGAGACGCTGTGGCCTCTCCCCCTTACTAGAGAGTACTGCACGTTTCTAACGCGTTTATGCTATCGTCCCCTTAAGCGGGAGATGGTGCAATTATAATGAAGGGCGCTGTAATAAAATAGGAATGACGTCACATTTGGCGCGTGTCATTGGTGGAAGTGAATCGTTCGATTTAGTGCGGCGAGACTGGGCGAATTACACGGAAGATTCACGGTTTACCGATGATTCCCTCCGGAGCTTCGCCCACTCATCATCATTCACCCCGTGGATATGCGGTGTTTTTTTTTTTTTGGTTACATTGAACGATAAATAATGTTCTTTTCGGATAATTTTTACATCGACAGCTGTATATGGCTAGGCGAAACGAAAAACCGTTCGTCCCATGTTTCGCTAAACGCCTCCATTGGCTGCGCCGTCAGTTACGTCGTTCTCTACGCCACACCCAAGCGCACGCGCCAATGGCAGCGCCGTTAGTGACGTCGTTCTCGGCGTCGTACCCAAGCACGCGCGCCTGCTCTGCCCGCAACGTCGCCTCCTTGGCTCGCTGTTGTCGCATGCGTTCGATACCTCGAGTTAGCTCGGCGTCATTACAGTGTACTAGAATGTTTTAGATCACTATAGCGTCGTGGTTAGCGGCATCCGCCCGCCATTGGCGCTTGCGTTCCACTTCGCGATTTCAACGTGGACGTTTCGTCGCAGCCGAAGCCAAAGTGCCACTCGAGAAACTCCCGCCGAAAGCGGGCGTTGGCCCCAGCAAACGCGTTCCCGTAATTGCCACGTCGACGCTGCTCTGCCCGCAACGCCGCTTCCTCGGCTCGCCACAATTGCTGGTCACAGTTCACAGCTCTAATTTTATAAAGCCATAAATCACCCAACGCGCTTAACTGCCACAACTTCGTGAACTCTGGATTTAATTATCACGAACCATGCCACAGCTTCACAGTGTGGTTGTATAGTCATATACCTTAGCAATCATCATCATCATCAGCCTATATTGATGTCCACTGCGGGACGAAGACCTCTCCCTGCAATCTCCAGTTAACCCTGTCTTGCGCTAGCTGATTCCAACGTGCGTCTGCAAATATCCTACCTTCATCACTTCATTATTGCTAACTTCATTAACTATCACCTCCCCGTATTTTTACGAGTTAAGAAAGACGCTCTTTCATGATGCTGCTGTGAAATCAAGGCGCCAGATAATTTCCAACAGACGACTTGAAACATTTAATCGTCGCATTGCACCTGTAGATTGGAGCCCACTTTACGAACAATCTACGTCTGAAAGCGCATACAAAGGATTTCTTCAACTTTTCCTAACGATATACAACGACTGCTTCCCGATCATTGATATTTCACCTTGCAAAAAAGCCCGCAAGCCATGGATGACAGCTCCACTTGTACTTCTTATAAAAAACACAAACTGATTGCTAAATTTTTAAACACTAATAACTCTGAAATTCTGGCCCAATTGAATTCCCCACGTAACAAAGTTAACATCGAAATTCCCTCTGCTAGCATTAGCTACTACAATAACTTATTTGAAGTAGCCCCCTTACGCCAACCAAAAGATAAAGGAGATACTTGAATCTACTATTAAACAGAGATACCCGAACCATGGGACTCACAAGCTTAACCGTGAACGGACAAAAACTATGTGGCTCAATGTTAGCCGCTGCCTTATTTTATCATGAGTTCTTTTCCCAGACTTGTAGAAGCTGTTACAATCCTAACTTTTGCTGTTTTCTGGCTGATCGAATACCACAGTCACTATTTTTTGAGCAAGCAGACGACAATGAGGTATACTCTACGTTTAATGGTTTACGCGATATTCCTAGCTTAGACGCATGTAATGTCCAAGGTAGGCTGGTAAGATATGTATTATCCGTTCTTCTTCCATGTCTAACATATGCATGTATTTAACACTGCACTCATCACAGCATAACTTCCCGCAGATATGCCGCTAGCAAGAAAAACATTTACAAGAAAACTGATAGGAATATTTTGATTAACTATAGGCTTGTAGGCATGCTTCCGTATTTTTCAAAGGGACTGGAACAAATAATTCGTTGCCGTCTCCACGGTTCTTTTCTCAAGCAAATTGTAATTACTGACCATCAGTATGGTTTTACACGGAACAGGTCAACGGAACACGCACTACTTCATCAAAAAGAACACATACTAAATAACTTTGAATCCAAACTACGTACATTAGGCATATTTGTGCACTTCAGCAAAGCGTTAGACCCGCTCAACCACGACGTTCTTTTTGCAAAACTAGAACACTATGGTGTACAGGGGCACGCCCTCAATGCAATTAAATAATACTTAAACTCCTGTTTGCAGCATGTAGTAATTTGAAACTATTCGTCTGATGTCCGGCAAATCAAAAATGGCGTCCCGCAAGGCCATTTATTGGGACCTCTGCTATTTAATATTTGTCTCAGTGCATTACTAATATCACTAAAGAGGCAAAATTCATTATGTATGCAGATGCTACATCCCTGTTTTTTTCGTCCGATAACATTCTGAAAATAACTGACACTGTCAATCCGTTTCTTTCATTATTGTCGAAATGGTCGTTATGGAATTCACTAATAATTAACGAAGTTTAAACAACCCTATTGCAAAACCCAGTATCCAGTGCCCAGTGCCATGCCTGATTATGGGCCCAGTGTCACGCGCTGGATGCTGGGACGCTGGCAAGGCGCGGCATACTGGGAGGCGCTGGGCGCGGGGTACTGGTGCGAAATGCAGCTCTAGAGCGAGAAATACGTGGTGCCTGGCTACCTTATATATTTTTTCGAATACAAAAGGAAACAGAGTACGTTGTAATGCAATAAAAAAAGAAGAAAAAAAAACGTAAAATAAAAAACCTACTACGATTCAAACCTCCGCCCTACAGATCTCAATCCCAGTATCTTACTACTACGCCACGCCGAATCGTGATTATGATTCATATTCTGCCATGTTAACGCGCAGACTCAGTTGCAGCGTTGCACAGACGTCCCGCACATCCATGGTAGATGCTCATATCGCCTTCAACTAAAGCTTACGCCTCTATGAGAACGAAAAAGTTGTCCGTATTGCATAGTATGTCTGGAAGTGCAGCAACACTGATTTGCTTTTGCGATTGGTATATTAACTACGAAAAAAGCCCTAAATAAACCACCGACCCGGGATATTGTACGGGCTGTTACTGCCGATTTTGACAGCCGTTTCTTGTTCTTAGCGCAAAGGTAATGCAACATTTCCATAGCTCGACAATGCTTTTCAATCGACACGTATGTTTAGTCACATATCTCCGTCAGAGAAGCGGTCGGTTAATGCGGCTGGCAGCCTTCGGCGACAGCACATATAGGTATGTTTATAACGCGTCATCTCGGCGCTCATCGTTTGTTGTGCTGACACTGTAGACACGAAATAATACTCTGTTTAAAAACACGGATGGGAAAGCTGAACTACCGAGTGATTTATCCTCGTTAGACTTGTTGATTCCTCAGCCCAGACGGGCCGATAGAGTGTAGACGGACTCGGCGGGTACGGTAGGCCTAACCTTCGGGGAAAGCAAACGATCTCGGTGTGGGTACCTGGCGAATGCGCATATGTTTGTATTTGAGCTTCAGAACCTTTTAACTATTATTTTTATTACACCAGGGAAAGTGGAAGAGGAACGAATCGCCGCACCTTTGTTGTCGGTGCGATAATATCAATCAGCGGCAGGCTTCCTGAGGTCCGTTCGAACGCGTCTGAACGGCTGCTGGGTTTCGCGTCGACTGTACAACACTGCGACAACTCGCAGCCATCGGTTGCGTACAAACTACTAGAAAACGAAGCGTTATCTGCGTTTGCGTAATTTCGTTCACGAATACAGCTATCCGCACAGTCAAAAGGAAAATGTACAAAGCGAAAGTGATCTCAAGTGTCGCATATGCATGAGCTAGCATATCACGCACCTTTATTCCAAGCTGCAGCTCCGCCGATACGAAATAGACATTTATGATCCCAACTTATAGCGCTATATTTAGGACAGGAGTCTGTTTTTTGGACAGGAGATGGCCATAAAATTGTATCAAGCATTTAATATTCAACAGCGCCTATACTCCGGCAGTGCGGCACAAACGAAAGCAGCGCAGTCTCCAGTACGACCCAGCAAACTCCCGCGACAACCAGCGCGTGTACAGTGCACACCAGTGCGCCCCAGCATCATAGCAGTGAAACCAGCGTCGTCCAGTGTGACCCAGCACTTCTCCAGCGACCTCACCAGTGTCGCAGTGACTCCCAGTGACTCCCAGCGTGCGCCAGCGTCCCCAGTGCCATCCAGTGTCAAAAAACGCGCGGGTTTGACACTGGAAGGCACTGGAAGACGCTGGTTTTTGCAATAGGGAAAGGCAATATTTTTCACCTGAAGAACAAGTACATATCAAATCCACCGCCTCCAGTGTTAAATAGTATTAATACTGATTACGTTGATGAATTTACTTCTCTTGGTACTATGACATAGGACGCTGACAAAAATAAAACTTGCATCCCTCTCTCTAGTTTTATTAGAATTTTTTCACGCAGAAGGCATAGTTTACCCGTCAAGAGTAAGCTAAGTTTATCCTGCGTTTTATTTTACTTATACCTAAATTGCCGCTTTCAGCTCTGGGGCAACACAACCGTTTCGAATATTCAAAAATAATTTATTCTTCAGAAAAAAATACTTTGGACGGTTGCTGATACCTCATACGATGCCCCAACACTTCACCTACGCCTGAAATAAATAACTGTTGGTGTAAATAAATCGTTTGAGTACAGGTTTGCCTGTTTTTACACAAAAGAACTATAGGAAAAGGTAATTCCTTCCTTAATCGCATAGTAAAACTCAACGCGCATATTGCGCCATATCAAACAAGAAAACGACATACTTATATCTTACCTCGATCTATAACAAACTATGGTTTCGCTATGTTGGTGTACGTATTTCCCAAATGCTTAAACACTAAATTCTATGAAAATTTATGCTATATGTCATTTTCTACTATTCGAGACTCATTCGTGACTTAATTCTTGTTAACATTATGTTCTTGAGCATTCGCCTTTTCTTTCATAACTATAACTTTGCACTGTTTGACTTTGGTTAAAATATTTTTCGTAGTGTGTATTTAATACGTGAGTATTCACACCATGTTTTGATTGCATTTGAAGTTGCGTGTACCATTGTAAAAAGATCTACGCATCTTTTGTACTCTAAATATCCGAGAGATTTCATTGCAATACACATGTTGTACTCCGTTATTGCTGCACTTTTTTAAATTTTTACTATGACTACGACAGGAGACGCGGACAGCCGGAGTGCATAAGGTGCTTCGCACATAAAAATAGAATGAACGTGTTGGTCAAGTTCACCAACCACTGCTACACAATTATTCCCAGTGTTACCGGCTTTTTGCGATGCACGGCTTTCCTTAAACATCAAACTCTGCACTCATCCACCCGAGTTTGGTCACTAACCTCCAAGGAAACGACCTCTTCCTCAGAACGCCGGCAAGAGTCAGTATATTTCTAGTTACACTGTGACAAATTTACCAGCGCTGTTTCGCATGATGGTAAATTTCTCGCATATATCACACATCAATCGCAAATCGCACTCAAACTTACGCTCATTATATCGCTAACGTATCAAGAATAAGTAAATGTGTATATTCTTGCACCATTGCTCTGAAGCGTAGGCGACTGATTACACGGACAACTCAAAAATGTTTGAAGATGAACTTTTTGTGTCGATCCAAAGAGTAAGAAAGTAACATTCGATCATACTTCTGTGCTACAAGCTATAAGAAAGTACAGAATATCTACGTTCCAAGCTTGGTGCACAGCAACAACAAACATACCGCAGCTCAGCATATCCGCGAGCGATTTCGTAGAAAATAAGCAATGAAATAATGACCACAGCGAGGAACGTTACTCCTTCTCAAACATGATCAGCTGTTGTTTCAAGGCGACTGGAAAGTAAAGAACGAAGAGGAAAGAAACTGGTCCTGATTTACTTCGGAAGCCAAAAGTTTGGACTGCTAGGTATGTAGTTCTAGCACTCCTTCTAATACAAGCCCCTTATAAGCTACCCAAAAGATTGTACAATGCGTAATGAGGTCCTACGTTTACATGTCCACCGAAGCTGTGGCCAAAGCTTCGTCTCCTCTACCTAGTCACTGTCAACAATATGCTCTGAAACATGTTTGCTAAGCCACCCAGGCATCATGCACATGCTATAGTATACGTAAACTTGGTGCAACGAATGCCGTTGGGGCAACCAACAGATGCGTCACCATGTGATCAAAGATGGCGGCGCCTGCGTTCAGGATCGTCGTGAAAAGTGTCTATAGAATAAAAGAGATGCCCTCGTTCATCGAAGTGAACCCGTATTTAGCGTGAGCGTACTTTCTCTCACTTCTTTCCAAGCGCCGATACAGAACTAATTACGGGCCTCTCCGAGCGCCGAGCCAACACCACCTAGATAACACAAGGCCTACGCACTCCGAACTATGACGTCATGCAACCTAGCCCGAAATTTTCATTGCCAAGGCTGGCGTGACGAAAGCGGTGATGTCAAAATCACTGTTGCTTACGCGGGAGCATCCCCATTAGATTCTATGTAAGTCGGGCCAGGTAGCATGACGTCATAGATGAGAGTGCGTAGGCCTTGTGCTATCTAGGCTAGGCTTGTGCAATGTTGGCCAAGCTATATCGGGCGCTGAAGCAATCCGCTCTACGCTGCACTACCTGTGCGAGTTGGCACCGCGCCAGCTGTGCCAATGACGTCATCCACAGCGGCGCTCGCCTATTCTTATCTAGGCCATCCATAATTCGCCGTGACAGCTGTGTCGCTGACCTCATTCTTGCCGCTGTGCCAACTTTTATCGTCGAGCTTCAAGCACCTGCATCGCGAATCTGCAAAGTGGTGGCATTTACGGTGACGCGTAAAAACGCTTACAGAATACTTCCCCAGTTCACGAGGCGTGACACAGCTACCGGGCCATAACAATAGTTAATTCGTCCCAGTGCATTGCAGAAGCTGTCGAAAAAGTTTGTGCAAAATAGCAGTATATGCTAAGCAAGAAATACAGTTTGTACGGCTCAAAGAAATTGCAGAGGCTCTCACAAAGGAGCACCTACGAATCCCATAGAGCGTGATGCCCTCAAAAATACGGAAATACAAGAACGCTCCATGCACCTGTAGGGACGTTGCGCGCTTATTCTCATGTTGTACAAGCTATATAAAGTTATACAAAGGGTTAGGGGGAAAATGCACAAGCTTGAACTTAGGGATGATGATCATCTCTTACTGTGATAGCTTTCAAAATGACTTTACAAAGTGAACATTTGTTCACTTTATTCGTTAGGCACAAATTGTAGGTACCCTCATTGACCGTTTAGTGGCTTTCCTGGCATACGAGTCTTTTCTGCATGCTTCCGGTGCTTGCTCCACTTGATGGTATTGTAAGGAGGAAAGTTTGGGCTGTGATATTTTACACTACTTGGTCAAAAAATACGGAATCAACATCGAATACCGAAAAGAAGTCGCGGTGTGTAAACAATTCTTAGTCACTCTTTCGGCCCCAATGATGCCTAACGTAAGGTTTTAGGTGCCTCTTCTAGGCACCTAAGCCCCACCTTTAGTGCCTAAAAGTCCGGCCTCTAATTATGAAATATCCTCAGACCAGTTGTTGTACCCCTCATCTCTACCAAAATGTTGCGTGTCTGAAACAGGCACGAATCTTGTTCAAGGGCGAAAGCAATATGAACAACATGGAAAGTTTAACTCTATTAAACATTCAGTGGAACCCATCTCACGACTACTGCCCAGGGCAATGCGTTTTGCATTGAAACAATATAGCGACACAGCGTACTGCCGCCATCGAAACGTGTTGTTTGAGGCATGTTGTGCAACGTAATTCCACTTTCACGTTTTCCTAAGAACATGCGGCACTATCTGGTGCCGCCGCCGCGAAGCCTGTGCGTGGCCTCCGAAATGCGTGGCGCGGTCGTGAGTGGGAATGCTGAGAAACGCATCATGCGGCAACCGCGCTCCTCTCTCAGGCGCGCCATCTAGTGGCTCTGCCGAGAAATACACGCGGGGCCTCCGACACGAGAAGCGTGGTGCGCCGGTGACTGCAATCGCTTAGGTTTGTTGCTTCGTTTGCCGCATGCTCAGTGATACATACTCAACGACCCAACTTGGTGAGACGTTCAGTAAAAAGCGGCACATACGCAGTGCATTCATGGCGCAGCTCGCTAAAGCGTTGGCGCGAAAGGTGTTTGAAAGTGGCATACAGGCAGTGCACTTGCGGCGCAGCCTACTAATGCGTCGGGTTGCTGTCCTTGAGAAACTCTTGCGAAGGGGTTCGATTCCGCTCAGCAAGGGATAAATTTAAAGGATCTGTTTCGTCATTGTATACTGGCACATTCCCCTTGGTAAATACGTAGTTGCCCAAATTTGCGCCAAAGACGTTCATTTAGATGCGGCGCACACCTACTGACACATATCCAGTGACCCAAGTTGGCACCAAATTGGTTCATTGAAGAACAGCACAGGCCGAGTGGCACATGTCCAGTGCTCCAAATAGGCGTCAAGGATTTCTTCGAACAGTGGCACCTACCCTGTGCGCATGTCGGCATGAAAGAGGTTCGTTGAAGAGCCGCACGTGTGTACACATCACTACATACTCAGCGACCCAAGTTGGTCCGATTGTTCGTTTCGAATTCTTCCCTCAGCAGAGCAACCCGATGCACTACCCATTCGACCACGGACTACCCAGTCACTCAGGTAGGCGGCAGAACGGTTAGATAGATAGATAGATAGATAGATAGATAGATAGATAGATAGATAGATAGATAGATAGATAGATAGATAGATAGATAGATAGATAGATAGATAGATAGATAGATAGATAGATAGATAGCCGCCGGAAAGTGCGTGAAGTACCCTAGGAGTGCTAACGCAATAATTGAGGTCTGTGTGAGTTGGACGAAATGCATGCTACACACCGCAAAAAGACAGAGAAAAAAGAACAGTAGGGGCGACACGAGTGTCCATGTCCTCCCTACTGCGCCACGCGCCGACTTCGCGACAGTGCCACTAGATGGCGTTGCATGTCCAGAAAGAAACACGAGAGAGGAGCATGGTTGCTACATGACGAGTGTCTTAGGCGCCACGCATTCGGAGGCCACGCTCAGGTGGCGCGGTGTGTTCTCACGGAAGCGCAAAACAGGAGTCGCGCTGCAGTATGCTCCTCATGCACACCTCCTTTCCAATGTGGCAATACGTTTGTCGCTATACTGATTCAATGCTAACGCATTACCGTCGACATTGATCGTGAAATGGGTGCTGCTACGATTTTTCGTCAGTCATTTTAATCGTGACAATATGAAAGAAAGTTACCGTAGAACAGGCGAGGCAGAAGATTGTCATCACATCGCAAGGTTGGGTGACAATCCTGGGCCTACACGTTTCTGAAGAACCATAAATGCGGGATCTACAGTCACAGCCCAGACACAAAGAAATACTGCCAGAAGCCAATAGACAGTTGCAGTGCGAAAGTATGTGCTACTTGTTGGTAACTGCCACCATTCTCTGGCACTCCGGTAAAGGAACTCGTACAGTTGGTTATCAACTATACTTACTGCTTATCCAGAAGATTCCAAGTTTTTCTCTGAGGAACGTGTTTCGCACGGCTGCACGAGTGAACTTATCATTTGGTAAATTAAGTGGCACGTTAACAAATGCTCAATTTTTAGAAGGGCCATTTGGTCAGTGGTACAGATTGGTACCACGCCTAATGTTCGAGAATGGAGGAAGTGGCACACATCTGTACCGTTATTTCTCGGTAACCAACCAACAAAACAGAAGCTCAGAAGTATACAACACTGTGCTTCTGAAGTGATACAAAGTATGAAGAAATCTGTCTCACAAATGGTTACCTACATTGTTAAACCTTTTACTGTGTCCCGACATGCACCGTCGAATTCGCCCGAATTCCAGCCGTGCCAGTTGTGATGATGAAGGCGAAACGAGACCACAGCGCATACTTCGCGCCAACACCCAAGTAGCTGCAGGTTTGCTGGAGCAGATACACACTTTGCAGCTGTGTCGCTGTTGCAGCGTTTATGCAATCCATTACATATTTCGTATGCCAAATTCACTCTTGCAGGCTACCCTAACATATGTGAACGTATGTTCATAGGCATATCATGTGCTGATCTTGGCATGTGAGGCCATACGCCACCTCGGGACCATGAAAACGAAGCAAAATGTGGCTACTGGAGCTGACAATGACAGTAGTTTCGAGACTGACAATATCCGGGCTATCTTCATCCCCGTTATAGATGACGCCAGTTGTCGTAACTCTGCCGTTCGCCAAGATGGAGTGCACTGCGATTGTCTTAAGGGTGGGAGCTCAGTATCAATTGCGTAGTGACGCACACTGAATGTTCTTTCGAGCGTTTATGTGTATTTCAACAATTTGGCCAAGTCGTGAGTTTTCAAATATTACGATATACGCTGAATATTTATTGAGATGAGTGCTATTGCGAGGCACGTGAGAGAATGCAAGGCACCTTGGCTACGGCGCTGGTGCTATTTGTTCAGGTGGGTTTTCACAGCGGTGTTTTGGATAAGTGTCATTCAGATAGTGGCAGTAACCTTTTCTCGGGGTTACGCTCAAACAAAAAATGTCACAGTTTCGCCCTAAGGGCGAAGCAATGAATGCGATAGCAACACAGCAATGTCATACGAAGTAAGGTGAGCGGCTTTGCTAGCAATATGAATTGTAGTAAACATGAGCTGATTAAGTAAGCAGGTGTGCTGCGGCGTAAGTAGACCGACATGAAGAGAGACTCGATGACCACGAGAAGGCGCGTGTGAAACGGTGGTGTTGATGAGAAGCGCTTCCCGTGGGCAGCGCGTGCGAAGGGACACACCTGTAGCGCTGCACTGCCGATCCGGGCAGCATTGCATGTGTAGCGGGCGTTGGAAAATGTGGCCCGACTATTACTAACTGAATGAACAAGCGTGGTGTGAGCGCGCACAAACAAACATGAATAGATCACACTGAATGACTGCAGACAACGACCGTCAAAACTCTGGCAGCAAGCGGATACGCCGCAGCGGCGAAGGTACGTGCGGTCTATCGCTTCAACGGGAACTGAGCGGCGAATACACGCGGCGCATAAAGGTCAGAGCCGTGTGGAGATAAGAGACGGTGCGAGCGAGCGACGAGCGCGGTTGTTGGCAGAGTGGAAGTGCGCCCCCCCCCCCCCCCGCTCCCTCCGGCGCTGGCTTCCCGCTTCCTTGCTTGCGCGTGGGAGCTTTGAGTGCGTTCGCTCTCCGTGATAGCGCGCGTCCCCGCACGCTTCCGCTCGGGCATACGGCACGCGGCGAAGATTTTATCTATAGGGAACCTCACGGCGACGGCGACGACGACGGCGACGCCGACGGCAGAAATCCGGTTGAAGTGTCCATATAATTGCTATCGCAATAATATGAATTCACCTGTCAGGAGATTTAGTCATGTGCTAGTTTAAACAAAAGCCAGTGTTTGTGCGATATCATAAAATAACGCCATGCTGATATAAGTGTAAAGCAAGCGCCTTCGAATTTTCATGCTTCCACTGTCTGCTCCATGCTTCAAATTTTCTATACTTTTTCTTATTAGGTATTTGTAAAACAATATTGCCAGCCTAAGGTACCTTTTACCCACAAGCCGTTACATATTTATGTGCTTAAGAAACACTTTCCCTTCACATATCTCAAAAACTTGATCTTGATCCCCAACTAACAATAGTGCCATATATTGCCCATACGAAATCGATTGTTTATTTTGGCACAATAGTACCAAACTAAACCTTATTCAAATTTTACAATGTTCTCTGCATGGTATTCTAAATTCAACAACTCTAAAGCACAGAACCTCTCAGCTAAGCAAAAAGATAAAATATCCCTATGTTCTTACCTGACCGACTAAGCAATCTTGAAATTTATTATTGTATTGTGCATTATTTCCATACGCGTGCTTCCAAAACAGAAAAATGGTCGATATTGTCTGTAGTGCAGAAATCAAATTCACAAGTTGTGTAGCAAAACTCTCGCCTTATAGTCTCTGTGACGTAGGCATCCAGCTGTTCTATAAGACTGCAGGCATGCTCTGGCAGAAGCATTCTACTGCAAAATTCGTAAAGATACGAGCCAGAAATGGCCCCCGTTACCGTCTGCCTATGCATCATTGTTCTGACTAGCAGTGTATCGACGCAACACTACGAAGATAACCCACAACACTTCGCTAGGCAGCATGCTCGAGATGTAAGTCGCCTAATATGCGTGTTGGTCGTGCGCTTATATTACAGCGTAAGTTGGTAGTGCGACTAGAAGTGGTGAAAAGGTTATATGCTATTTTCGCAGTTTTCAGAAAACGAAAGTAGAGCAGTCACAAAGTTTGTATTCTGGGGAAATGTTAGTATTAAGGGAGTTAGGTGTACAAAGTTTGAAGTGTACGTGTGTTATTGAAGGGCTGTATGAAAATTGCTAAAATATACTTTTCAGCCGGCTTATATGCGTTATATAATACAGTTAGAAAGTTCCTACGCTTCCCTGGGAGCACCAAGGATGGCAGCAGTTTCATAGTTGAAGAGAATGGGGACAACGTTACGGATAATGTGCATCAAAGTGGGTGGTTTATTTACACGCTTTGAAAAAATTTCCTCACTCCTCGCTATGTCCTAATTTGAATGGGTTATACGTGGCATAAAGTTGTTTTTCCCGGTTTCTTTGGCGAACAGTACCAGGCACGTCGTTTTTATTTCATTGAAGTAAAGAGCATGTTGGGAGTGACGAGCGATAAGTGTTTATTTTCAGTAGGGGAAAAACAGCCTTTGTACAAAATTATCTATACAAATTTTCCAGAGTGTAATAATGCCGTTATGCGTAACGTTTCCCAGAGTCCTAAAACAAATGCGCAAGTCACTGAGCTCAAATTCAATAAGAATAGCGGGCGCGTTAAGTATAATAAATGGCATGACTTTTACGTTGGTTGCCTAATTACAAGCATTCGAAATAAATGCTGCTTTCTCCCCTTATTTTCGTGCTTAATATAACTTAAGTAATTAGTTTCAGTGGTATTTGCGCTAAACTAAGCAAGGATTCTTGTTTATATTTGGCGAAAATAAAGGGCACGGTATGCGTAAAATGGCGGTGAAGTTCCAGTTGCTCAGGCCACTTACAGCATTTCGAATACTCATGCGCTTGCTTTGGAGCCTTACGAGTGTTTTTACAAGCGTTGAAAAAGTTAGCTCGCTGCCCTGGCATAACTGCAAATGGCGGCAAAATGAAATTTAGCAAAAATAGGGGAAACGCCGAGGAACATTTGTGTACCAATTTAAATGTGTGTGAGCCAAATAGAGTCTTTGGTAGTATAAACGTCTTTATTTAAAGAAAATTATCAAGGAAAAGTTTCTTTAGCAATTACTCGGAAGCTTTTAACAGCCCTTGTACACTGTTCCTCGATGTCCCGCGGGAACTGTAAGTTGCATGAAGTTTTTATTTGGAACAATAAAGGGTACATCGTCGCTTATGCTTACCCAAAGTTCAATGTATTCGACTTAATTGCGGCTTCTGCCATCAATTACGCATCCAGGTGCTCCAGACAGTTGTAAAACGTTTTACAAGCGGCGCAAAATTAACCCCATTGCCCTGGAGTAACTACAAATGTCATAGGGGTCAAACGTGTTGGAAATAGGCGTACCACTATTGTAAAATCAGTGTGCGCAGCTTTATTAGTATTATTATGGGTGATAACACATATGCACTTGAAAGAATGGAAAGGGAAGCAAGTAGCAGGCTGGCAACAGCCAATGAAAAGGGAACAACGCCTGCATAATCTCCAGAAAGGAGGGGACAGAAGCAGAGAAATACAAGATAGCAAGAAGAGTAGGAAAGAGGAAAACGCACAAACTTAAAGGAATAAAGCAAAATAATGACAAAAAATAGAAGGTGGGCAGTCACGGCAGGTCATGCTGCTAAGTGAATGTTAAAGAATAGAAGAAATCATGTCCGAGATCTTGGCACTCGCTAACAAAAAAAAAAGAAAAATTCTGCAAACAAGGCGGCCATGTTAGTTTCTTTCAGAAAACTAAGGACACCATGAGCTTGATCGCGGCTAGACGGATAACCACTGGGGTACGGACAATCAACGAGTGATAAGCACCTTAAAAAGTGAAGCTCCTTCGTCAGCATGTTGGGGCTTCTATTCTTTGCCCGATCCCTTTGGTGCTGCTTATTCAGCGCGATTATTTCTTGTGTGTACTGGCGTCATGTTGAGCTACCGCTCGACCTAATAAACTTTATGACGATATACAATCAGACACAATAATATTGTAAAAAGAAAGCTAAAATGCTGTTTCATTTTATCACTCTTTTCAGATGATTGGAATTCGAGAAACGCTGTATGCAAAGAGCAAGACAGCCTCCTTGGCCATTGCATCGTGCTTCTCAATGGCTAGACATCAGCAAATAGGCAACGCGTTCTTGTACAATGTATCCTACATATACCCTCAACGAGTACTGTAAGTACGAGCACGTATCTTCTCCATCGTGCAGCTTGTCGGAACTCAGTACTTCTAGGAGTGTTCTAATGTTTATTCACATAGTGATTTTTGTGCGCAGCAACACATTTATCACACGACTGAGTATAATAACAACCGGACAACATACGACACCCAACGCTGTAAATTTCAAGACCACAAGAGGTAAGGAAACATTTTGCGAAAATAATGCTTGGTAGCCAAGACAAAACAAAAGCTAGCTATAGAAGTACATACCTACATACATACCTACATACATACATACATACATACATACATACATACATACATACATACATACATACATACATACATACATACATACATACATACATACATACATACATACATACCGAGTTGCACATTGACCCAACTGAACCGTCTGAAACACATACATACATACATACATACATACATACATACATACATACATACATACATACATACATACATACATACATACATACATACATACATACATACATACATACATACATACATACCCGTACGTGCACTTTTATTTCAATAAAATACACAGTAGTATTCGTGGCCGCGGAAGTGCTAATCGCTTGTGGCTGGGACAAGGCAGTTGCTGCGCTGCCTGCTGAGCACATACACAAATTACAGTAAAAAACGACTACAAAAACTAAAGTGAAAATAAGAGTGCACATCTTGGACATAAATAACATAAGAAGCAATTTTTTAAATATTCACAAACAATATATGCTAAGAAATGAAAGACAAAACTCAATAAAGGAATCAATTAAAATGAAAATAGAAATAAAGACGCAACACATTCGTAACACGTCGTGTGAGAACCGAGAAGTAGTGAAGCACAAGTATTACAAAGTAACAAATAAACGAGATTGCACAGCAAGTTTGTTTTAACGACTTAAACACAACATTTTCTCAGGAAACTCAATAAACCCAATGAGGACGTAAAAATTCTGGCATCATTCTCCCCAGTGTGTATGTGTTTTAACAAGTTTGTAATAGTCTACGCTCCTTAGAGCTTAACGACATCATATAGCCCAAAGGCATAGTCACAAGCGAAAACACACAGACACAGGTCACAGGCGCTACTAACAACTTTCTTCGAAAGACAGATACAGTATATATGTCGCGACTTCGGAAGCTCGAGGAACAAACGAAAGGCACTTGTCGGCAGAGGCAGTAACAAGAACGGACAGTTTTTAATACCGCGCGCTAGTCACTGCTTCTTCTTCTTCTTGCTCTCTGTTTTTCATGAGTGTCGTTATGCTTTTTCGTCGTCGTCATTGCCGCACTAGACACGCGGCATTTGCCTGCCTCCAAAGGGAAGCATCGTCCCGATGTGCAACGTCGTATGCTGTACGAGACACTAAAACGCGAGTCACTTGAGAAAGTACGGCTTCATGCGCACCACATGCACCACTTCGGAAGGTTGCTTGCGGCGCCGCGAACAAGCTTCACCATCGGGCATGACCTCGTAATTCAAGTAGTTCAGTCGTCGGATAACTGTGTATGGACCAAAATATCGCCTTAGTAGTTTTTCAGAAAGTCCCCTACGCCGAATGGGTATCCCAACCCACACTCTCTCGGCGGTTCTGTAGCCGACGAATTTGAGCTGACGATTGTACCGCATTGCGTCCTGGTCTTGCTGGTGGTGGATGCGTACACGTGCAAGCTGTATGGCTTCGGCACATTGACCAAATTCTTCAGCATCTGCATGGATGTCGTCGCACTCGTGGGGCAGCATTGCATCCAAAGCTGTCGTGGCTTCGCGACCGTGTACCAAGCTGAATGGCGTCATACGAGTCGTTTCCTTTTGAGCGGTGTTATATGCGAAGGTTACATAAGGTAAAATCTCCTCCCAGTTCTTATGGTCCACGTTGACGTACATGCGAAGCATGACTGCGAGTGTCTTGTTCAAATGCTCCGTTAGTCCATTCGTCTGGGGATGATAGGCTGTCGTTTTCCGGTGGGCTGTGCCGCTGAGTTTGAGAACTGCTTCTAAAGGTTCGGCCGTGAACACGGTTCCTCTGTCAGTAATTACAACCGTTGGGGCACCGTGCCTAAGCAAGACGTTTTCGACGAAAAATCGGACTGCTTCAGCTGCTGTTCCGCACTGGGTAGCATTTGTCTCCGCATAGCGGGTAAGGTAGTCAGTGGCGACAATAATCCACCTGTTCCCTGTAGTTGAAGTTGGAAACGGTCCAAGAAAATTCATGCCAATTTTGGCAAAGGGCGTTCCCGGTACTTCTACAGGATGTAGGAGACCAGCTGGCTTGTCGGGTGGTGCTTTGCGTCTTTGGCAGTCTGGAAAAGTGCGTACATGATGTTTAACATCGGCTGGGAGCTTCGGCCAATAATACTTCCGCCGCAGTCGGGACAATGTTCGTGTGGAGCCCAGATGACCTGAGGTGCCCTCATCATGACACGCTGTGAGAACTTCATTGCGAAGCGAAGCAGGCACGACCAGTAAGTAGGTGCTGCCCGTCGGAGAAAAGTTCTTCTTATAGAGAACATGGTCCTTCAAACAAAATGACGCCAAGCTGCGTCCAAACAGTTGAGGCACGTCTTTGCCTCGGCCTTCCAAGAAATCAATAAGCGGAAGCTGTTCTGGGTCATCGTGCTGCTGCTGGGAAATGGTAAATGTATCGACGACTCCCGAAAATGCAGCGTCTGTGTCCGGATCCTCGGTGACAGAAGGCTGCATAGGTTACCTAGAGAGGCAGTCGGCGTCGGTATGCTTTTTCCCTGACCTGTATACAACGGTCTTGTTGAACTCCTGAAGCCTGAGGATCCAGCGCGCCAATCGACCATAGGGGTCTCTTAAATTAGTCAGCCAACACAGAGAATGGTGGTCACTGACGCCGGCGAATGGGCGACCGTACAAATAAGGGTGAAATTTAATAACAGCCCACACAACGGCGAGGCATTCTTTCTCCGTAGTGGAATAGTTTTCTTCTGAGCGGAAAAGAGTTCTGCTGGCGTAGGCTATCACTTTCTCGGAGCCGTCTGGCCATTGCACCATGTTAGATACGGACCCTTTCCAGGAATCACCCAAGTTTCCCCACCTCCTTAAAAAGGTCGTCGCCTTCCAATTATGGGGCACCGTGGCGTGTCAACCACGCTACTGGACCCGTCAGACAGGTTGGCGACTCCTACCTCACGCACCGCACGTCGAGCTATTGTCTCTCCCCCTG
Source organism: Dermacentor silvarum (assembly GCF_013339745.2). Taxonomy (NCBI): domain Eukaryota; kingdom Metazoa; phylum Arthropoda; class Arachnida; order Ixodida; family Ixodidae; genus Dermacentor; species Dermacentor silvarum. The sequence continues at coordinate 136,976,178 of NC_051157.2, forward strand.
CTTGACTCTTCCCAAAAGTGGAACGGGAGGCTGGCACGGTTCCAGGAAGGAAGCCTTGGTCAAGTGCAAAGCGGTTTTTCGGCTCTGTTGGGCCGTTCCGAGAACATCCCGTCTCCTTCAGCCGAGCGCTTCCAGGCGAGGAGGCAAAGCCGGAGGCAAATCAGCCATCGGACAATGAAGCCCTCGGAGCGTCCCCATTGGCCGAATATGACGACACTTGCACGGGCCAATACCAGGGGAGGAAAATGACGACACCTGAGCTGGCTCGACGATTGGCCAAAAATGACGAGACCCCGAGAGACCAAAGGGGTTAAAAGAGCGACAAATCGAGGAGAGGGGAGCTCTTCTTGCCACGGGCCGCAGCGTCCGAGATGCTGCCGGCCGTCCATCACTTTATGACTGTTCAAGATTTTGTATTTTAATCACTGTACATAATGTAAATAAATCCCTCCTGTTTCTCCCAAGTCCGCCTCAACGTCCCCCAACTCCCGCAACCAACGCCTACCAGATCTAATAACTGGTGGCAGCGATAAGGATGAACCTTCGACCGAAGAAGCAAGATTCAATAACCAGCACGGCACCCAGACCTACATTGCTCGCGTCGGTATGAAGTGCTGTCTGGGCGTCCTGTTCAAAGTGTGCCAGAACTGGGGGCATTTGCAGACGCTGACGTGATTCGTTAAATGCCATTTGATCGCGTTCACCCCAAACAAAGGGAACATCCTCTCGTGTTAGTCGCGTCAACTGTGAGGCAATACGTGAAAAGTCCGCAATAAACCGGCCATAATAGGCGCACAGGCCCAAGAAGCGTCTCACTGCCTTCGTGTTAGATGGTGTGGGGAATTTTGTAGCAGCGTCTATTTTTCTGGGTCAGGCCGGACACCTTCACTACTGACGACGTGGCCCAGGAATTCGAGTTCGTTAAAGCCAAAATGACATTTTTCAGGCTTTAACATGAGGCCAGCAGAGCGTACCGCTTGGACAACAGCCTGTAGCCGGGCTAGATGCTCTTCAAATGTAGCCGGAAAAAAACATCACATCGTCGAGGTACACCAAGCACGTTTGCCACTTTAGACCTGAAAGTACGGTGTCCATTAGACGCCGACAAGTGGCTGGCGCTGTACAAAAACCGAAAGGTAGCACCTTAAATTCATAGAGACCATCGGGCGTCACGAAGGCAGTTTTCTCCCGATCTCGCTCATCGACTTCTATTTGCCAATACCCGCTGTGTAAGTCCATGGAGGAAAAATAGCGTGCGGGGCGCAACCTGTCGAGTGAATCGTCGATGCGTGGAAACGGATAGACGTCTTTCTTTGTTACCTGATTTAACTTGCGGCAGTCAATACAGAAACGTAAGCTACCGTCTTTTTTCTTTACCAACACCAACCACAGGCAGGGGCGTAGCCAGAAATTTTTTTCGGGGGGGGGGGTTCATCGGCCCGACCAGGGGGGGCAAGCGTCTGCTTTCCACTACGTGACGTGATCGATAATAAGTATCGGTAGTGTAAGTACACTCTATGCATGTATATCAAAGACATGGGACCCCCCCCCCCCCCCCCCTTGCGTGTGTGCGTGGCACTGTGTGCTTGTGAAGAAATTAAGTAAAAAGTAATGTAAGCTCAGTAAAATACAGTAAGTACGACAGGTACAGTGGGTGTTTGGAGCAACCGTCTCTCATCGCGCCACTGAATGGACCACTCTTCGAAAACGCATCATTGAGACGACCCGCCCGATCGGAGAAGACATCATTAATTGTTAATCTCCGTTAAGCGTAGATGGCGGCGTCCTCGTCGGGGCGAAGTGCGTTTCACAGGTCAAGGACGGCTATACATGTGAAAATGCACGTGTTACCAGGCTATACCTACTCCCATAGCAATAGCTTGTTCGCTGCGTCTTTGCGCTAGAAAACTTAAATACGCGCAAAAACGAGTAATGCTTTTTTTTTTTTTTTACGAAGCTTTCGTCGCCTTGCATTTCCATGCGGCAAGTGCATGGGCCGCTGTGTCTTCCGCTGTGTGCGAGCGTGCAGCCGTAATTTGCCTTTACGTCAACATATTCAGAATTTTACAGAATATTTCACCGCACTGCATAGTTATGGCATGTGTACGCATTTTAAGTAGTGCGTGCGAGTCATTTCTGCTTCACTTAGGCCGGTGCAAACAGGAAGTGGCCTTGTACCTCACCGAATCTCGACTGATTGGTGTACTAGTAATGCAGGAATGAACTCCGGTTTTGTTCAGTGTATAGTGCACATAATCAATTTCTCAGGACGCGTGAACTCCGACGAGAACTGTCAGCGCCTGCAACAAGAGTTTACTTACGCTGTACTGCGCACAGCAGTAATCCGTGCTTGTCGGCTGTCTGTTTCGTGCATTCTGTTGCGAGTCGGTGGAATTTCACTGCTGGCATCAACCCTTTCGTGTGTACATTGCTGGTTTGGGATTCCACAACACAACAGCAACTACCAGCCTTTCGTAATTGCTGGTTTGGGATTCAGCAACACAACAGTAACTATATACCAGCCTTCCGTAGGGGCGCAATCGCAAACGAGAGACGTTTCGCGCTGCAGACTATGGCTACGTTCACATTTGGGAAGCGGCAAGCGGGTGGAGAGGCCAAAGCGGCCGGAAAATGTTTTCCGCGCATGTCCAAGTTCAAATTTGTTTTGCTACCACCGCGGCCGCGCTGCCGCTTTCGTCCACATCCATCTAGTCTGCGTGCGTTTGTCGGCGTGGTGGCGCTCATTATCGCATTATTTCGAGCGGTATGTTTATTCACTGACCCACCCGTCATCAAAAGTGATCATCTTGCACAATTTCGCGTGTCATCTGCGACCTTCAGTAAGTTCCTCGTTGGCGTTCTGTAATTCTCCTCAGACGGGCGCGGTAGCGCTGTGTCACAGGTTGCTGCGTAGGCGTGATTATATTTCTTTAATAGCTTTTATTTACAAGTTGTAATAACATTTCATCATTTCGTATTATTGTCGGCGCCTCCAGGACACGAAAGCGGCAACGGGAACACCAAAGCTAAAACCCGGGCTGGCCCTTGTGTTGAGGCTCGCCGAAGCCTGCGCGTCCTACGTGAGACGTATGCTCCCAATCTATCGTCGCGACGAGAAAAGCACCCCGCGACTTCTGCAACATACCGTGCACGTGCGAGGAGAATTATGGAGCGCCAACGAGGAATCTGCCTAACTATTGTCTGTCATGGAAGTGGAAGAAGAAATGGCTTTTATACTTCTACCTACTTGTTTTCTAGACATGGACAATGAATAAACGGAAGACAAGAAAACCTCGGAAACAGCAGTGGTGGGTTCGCCTGGCTTTGGTAAAGTGTAAGAAGTTGGGTCACGCCAAGGCTTCGTTGCCGCACCTCCGGTCACGCGACGTTGAATACTATCGCGAGTATTGCTGACAGTACTTTTGAGTGCCACTCTTGTCGTAGAGCAAGGGGTGGTTCTTGATCGCGTCGATCAGCATTACAGCCTACACTTTTGGTGCCATGTTCAATGTTACGACCCGAAGTTTACATGCTAGTGTAGCTTCCGGTCGAGCAGAACGACTTTCCGCCGCGTTTCCGCTTCGCCATGGCGAAAAAATCGGTCCGAGACCAATTTGGCTCGCCGCCTGTTTTTCTGCCTGTTTTGCCGCCTAGGCGGGCGGATTTTTGCAAGATTTTGCCGCTTCCGAGAGCTTCGAGACCAAGTTCCTACGCGAACGCGGCCTAACCGGCACCTGAAGGGAAGCGGCGGAAATGTATACCGGAAATTTCGACCACCTGGGGACTTTAACGTGCACCTAAATCTAAGTAAACGGGCCTCGAGCATTTTCGCCTTCATCTAAAATGCGGCTGCCGCATTTGTTGCGCATTTGTTGCGCATTTGTTGTTTTAGAATGCGGCCGCCACATTCGCGCCCAAAACCTCACAGAGTGTCAAGGCCTTGACAAACACCGTGACAGTTTTTTTCCATATGCAGACATGATTTGCTGTAAATTACCAACCCAAACGGAACCGCCCAGGAATGAAAGTGTGAAAGTAGCACCGGTTTCTTGAAATATGGCAGCGCGAAGCGACGAGAGAAAAGGGTGGGTGAGTGGGGGGGGGGGGGTGCAAAAAAAATGTGGTTGATCCCTCTTATATAGGAATCGGTATAGAACACGAAAGTGAAACGTGTCTTCACAGAAGTAGTGTAATGTTTATTGCACATTGATATATAATGTCTATTGGTGTTTTGTGGCTAAAGCGCCCTTAGGCGTTGATGCACCCACGCTGACGCCTGGTGGCACGTCTCCTCCATCACGACTACCAACGTCGATGACCATGAGCAACCGTCGTGCATATGGAAGCTGCACTACGCTGCACACGCTAGCACAACGCGAAAGACGAAGCACGTAACTGACACACTAATACAACGCGCAAGACAAAGCACGTAACTGAATCGTCACCGAGTCAAATCAGCGCGTACAGCGCGTCGTAATTGCAGCCTCCGCGATCAACTTCAGAAACATTTTCAGAGCTAATTGCGGAGGCCACGCTCCGCTGTGCTGAGTACGGTGAACGCCACCTAGGTGGCGTTGGTAGTGCTTCTTGATGCCAGCGTCCCTTCGAATGCTGGCATCGAGGCGTCGTAGTACTGAGACCACCGAAGCGTTCACTGTCGGTGCGCGTTAAGGCCGGAATACATGGAGCGAATAACCGGCGTCCGAGCGAAGAACTTCGTCGGGCGGCGAACGTCCGACGGCCGGCGTCAAGAAATTTGCCGTCCGCAGCCGATCTGCCTGTCCAAACATTTTCGTCGGGCGAACGCCGCCGCCGGAAGCGTCTAGCGCGCAGCGGTGGACGACAGCCAATCAGGAGGCACTAGTTCCGGTCGCAATGCATGCTGGTGTTTCGCGCGCGCGCGCCTTTTCGCGTCGTCTGCAATCGCGTTGGTGTTGCCGTGTCTGCATGTCTCTGCACCGATTGAGTAGTTCCTAGTATGATCTCTCAGGAATCGCGTTGTATTTGTACATCCCATATCCGCTGATCTGCGAGGAAACAGACAAGCAGTGCAAGCTCTCTACAACAACCTTCAACAGAAATCTTCTGATCTCAGAGGCCACATGCTGTCGTCATGCCTATCTCCCGACTTCCCCGATAGATGGCGTTGGCATCGGATATTTCTTTCGCTAGGCTTAGACGCGTTCGAAACGAGAAGCGATCTCGAAAACTACTCAAGGTTATCCATAATACTCTGTCGTCGAAGCGGCCTGAGACTAAGCGAAAGCCGTTTACGCAGTCATTTGCTTCCAACTAAGTGAATTCTACAAGGACAACGCCAAATTCAGTTCGAAGCGGGCGGCCGGGACCGCCGCCAACACGGCGGCCAACGCGCGGCGGCGTTCGCCGCATGTATTGCAACACAGCAAACATCCTGCGTCGTGTCGCCGCGTCGTTACTTGACGCGTGAAGTTCGTCGAGAAAGTTCGCTCCATGTATCCCGGGCTTTAGTGTCATAATGCAGTACTTCTCTTTTCTGCTCATAGGCGGCGGCACCGCCCCGAGCAAGAGCGCGGGTACACGGAGGAGTGTTAGATATATAAGGCGCGTCTGTGTAGCTCTCTGCGAATGCGTTTGTGGCGCAATAAGGCAGTTAGTAAACCGATTCATGTTTTTTCGCGATGTACCAGACCCTTTTTTACGAACTGTTTGTCAAGTTAGACTAGGAAGAGTATTACCAAACTTTGTAGTCACGTCGGAAAGTATGCCGGGAGGCCTGGGTTGATACCTAAAAGAGGTCTACCTGTCATGTATTTTCCTGCAGGCTCGTTTTTCGTTGGACTATCTTTGGACTGTGTCGCGGAAAAAACTATACAAGGATCTGTGTGACATTGTCTTACCAGTTCCTCTGTATAGATCACAATGATGTGCCGGACCATGGGCAAACGTTCTCAAACGAGTGAAAAGCATGAGTGTACCAGGAGGAGTTAAAACATTTTTCTTCAAATTGCATACAAATACATTAGATGTGAAAACTTATTTGGAAGAAAAGGGATTTTTTGTACCTTGGGGGACTCACTGTTTCATTTGTCGGAAGCCAGAAACGATCGAGCATGTATTCCTAGACTGTAGGGAAGCATTTTTCTTCTGGGACATCTTGCAACGTACTCTCAAGAAAGACCTACCTGTGGACTCATTCGGTATACGATTTTTGCCAGTTGAAAATGAGGATGGTATTCCATTTGACCTCATTATGCTCCTGGGCCTGCACAGCATTTGGCGATCTAGGATGGCAGTGCGGAACGCTGACATAGAAGCGAAACCGATACGGCTATATTTCAAGGAAAGCATTAATAGAATTATTACTGTGTATCAGTTTCAAACCCCAGAGCCTGAATGGCTCCCAAGAGTTGGAGCATTGTTAAACATGCCCGAATATTAACGGGATAGCGCGAAGCCAGTTCCAGGAGTCTGTTCCCTCGAATGTATTTTTTTTGTGTAATTGTGCTGTTCAATGTGGCAATAAAGAGAAAAAAAAAAGCGTTTGTGGCGCAATGGGTTAAACGCTCGGCGATCTATCGTCGCGGACCGAGAGGTCGTGGGTTCGATTCCCAAATTTTGCATGTTTGTGGAACTTTTTCTTCTGGTTTCTTTCTTTGTATTATGTTCTATGACGTATTTCCGTGACGGAAATACGTCAGTGAAGTCTTGGTGGACCCCGGAATAAAACACTTTCGTGTTAAAAATTTCGGGGGGGTTGAACCCCCCCCCCCCCCTTGGCTACGCCACTGACCACAGGGAACGCCCAAGGACTCTTCGAAGGCTGCATCATATCATCCTCGAACATTTTCTTCACGTGCTTTTGTATTTCTTCGCGTTTCTTCAGGGCCACACGATAGGGGTTCTGTCGAATTGTTCTCGTGGCATCGTCCGTAACTATCCGATGTTTGGTCAGTGGTATTTGCTTGACCTTGGACGTATACAAAAAGCAATCCTCAAACCGCTGTATTAATTCCAGTAGGCACGGCCTCTCAGCGGGAAACAGGGTCGAGCAAACGTCGACGGACAATGTTGTCGGGGCCGAAATGGTCTTGTCACTCATTCCTTGGTCGTGCACAGCGAAGCAGTCCTTTACTTGTACTATGTCACCACAGAACGCAACTGCAGTGCCTTTCGGGACGTGGCGGCGTTCGTTGCTAAAGTTCGTAAGGAGCACTGCTGCATGCCCACGATTTAAAGCCAGAATGCCCCGTGCAATCGAAACGCCTTGTGAGCAATAATACGTTGATTTGTTCCGCTATCACATCACCGTCGTAAGGCTTCTCGGTGGAAACAGACACAAGGCAGCAGGTTCGCGGCGGCATCGTCACGTCCTCGGCTAGTCGTAAACGCCCGTGCTGTCTATCATAGTTGCAGTCTACATCTGGGTTCGCTGAAAATGTGACCAAACGCTCCGGGACGTTTATAATAGCTCTATAATCCCGTAGAAAATCCATCCCCAAGATGAGTTCTTTGCAGCACTCGGGGAGAACAACGAACGTGGCAACAAAGCTTGAATCACCGATGCGGAGTCTGGCGGTACATTTACCCGTTGGCGTCATTATCTGACCGCAGGCACATCTTATGTATGGCACTGTCCATGGTGTTTTCACCTTTTTAAGGCGGTCAACCAGCTCTTGACGCATAATCGAGAAATCAGCACCGGTGTCCACAAGGGCTGTTACGGGATGTCCGTCAACAAAAAGGCTGAGGTCGGCGCAAACCCATTCGTCGGCATTACTCGTCGTCGTCATGTCGTCTTGTTGCGGCGGTTGGGGGGTCTTTTCGGCGTCTCGACAGTTGGCAACCTTTCCCCCGGAGGTAGCGGCCGTTAGTTTCCCCGGTGAGGACTGGGGGAACGGCCTCTGACGACGTCTGCGAAACTGGGACGGTTGGGGAAAGCGGAACGTTGAGGTGACGGAGACTGCCAGCGACGACGTGGTGAAGCGGCTTGGGCGGTCAGCGAGTAACCCTCGTCCAGGGCACGGCGGTATTCAAAGCGCGGGGAAGCTGAACGTGGAAAGCCTCCAAAATCGACGTCTCAATGAGGGCAGTAACGGGCAATGTGGCCCGGTTCCCCACAGTAGAAGCAGAGTGGCCGACGGTCGGCAGTGCGCCACAAGTCAGTTCGGCGAGCTGGTGGTCGTCTCCCAGACCCCGCTGCCACGATGGAGTGGTAACAGGTTGCGGATGGAACGGCGTCGTCAGCGGTGGAGGAGGAGGACCACGAACGACATCAGCATAGCTCAACGGGCGTGATTCGGGGCACGGCGCGGGCGATGAAAAGGCTTGCCGCAGCTCCTGGCGGACGACTTCGGCAACATAAGCAACTGCTGGCTCGGTAAAACGAGCAACCAGGGTTTCTAATTCCTCACGCAGTATTCTGCGAATCAGCTCTCGCAGAGAGCTTTCGCTAGTGGTGGCATTCTGAGCGGCGGCGCTCATCGGTGTGGTATTGGACAGGCGGTCAATGTGGCGGCACCGTTGCTGAAGTGCTCGCTCAATTATAGTGGCCTCCTTGGTGAATTCGTCTACGGTGGTTGGTGGGTTTCGTACCAGGACTGCAAACAATTGTTCCTTAAATCCGCGCATGAGATGGCGCACTTTCTTAGTCTCGGCCGTATCGGGGTCAGCTCGGCGAAATTGACGGGTCATATCCTCAGCATACATAGCGACGCTTTCGTTGGGTTTCTGGAAGCGCGCTTCGATTAGCTGTTGCGCGTAATTCCGCCGGTCGGAACAGGAGAAAGTGTCCAGGAGTTGGCATCGAAAGTCGTTCCACGCTTGGAAGCATGCTTCCCGGTTCTGGAACCACGTGCGCGCACTGTCTTCTAGAGCGAAATAAGCGTGCCTAAGTTTTTTTTCTGCGCTCCATTCGTTGACTTTAGCAACCCTCTCATACTGATCAAGCCAGTCCTCAACATCTTCAAATGCATCGCCTCGAAAGATATCCGGAACGCGAGGATACTGAAGAGTCACCTGGGCATGGCTTGTCGTCATCTGTGAAGGAGCAAGATTGACCGATGTAGAAGTTTCCATGCTTATCGGAGCTGCAACGTTGGTGAATTCGGGGCTCAGGCCTAACACGCGGCGGCTGAATCGGTGCACTGGGGTATTGGTGAGAAGTTGATTCTTGGGACTGCGTGTACGGGTCCGAACAGGTGTCCCGAGCATCAGGTACCCAGCAACTCCACCATTGTCGAGACGTCGGAAGTTCGAGGAACAAACGAAACGCACTTGTCGGCAAAGGCAGTAACAAGAACGGACAGTTTTTAATACCGCGCGCTAGTCAATGCTTCTTCCTCTTCTTCTTGCTCTCTGTTTTTCACAAGTGCCGATATGCTTGTTACGTCGTCGTCATTGCCGCACTACACACGTGGCAATATACTATTCCCAAGGTGCAGACGCCCTAGCCACTTCGGGCAGACTACTGAAGGAGATTATCAGGACAAACAAGATCATTTGGAAAATCTAAAGAGAGCATGCTCCGTGTTGTATAAGACAACAGAGGTCTGACGTACAAAGGTACTACATTTTTACAGCGAAGCTGTTTATGGCTAGGCTTAGGTGCATTTTTCGAGTGCGTGTGCAAAAAGGTGGGCCGATCCTGGTGATCGTGCAGAAAGGGTACACGCACAATGGCACATAGCCCTGTGGACTCCGAGTGGTGGGCTCCGGGACCTGTAACGCACCCTTGAACTACCTCTGTCACACCTGGGACCGAAGAGGTCCCAGGTGGAACCACGTGCGCGCACTGTCACACCTGGGACCAAAGAGGTCCCAGGTGCGACAGATACAGTATATATAGAATGCCCAAGGCGCAGGCGCACTAGCCACTTCGGGCAGACTACTCAAGGCTATTATGCCAGCCATGTCTACGTTCGCACCGCCCTCTCTTTGTCGGCGTTCCAACCGCTTGCGTGCCTTGCATCTTTCTTGCCACTTTCCCGGGGCGGCGGCACCGTCGTGCGTGTATATAAGACAACGCGCCCTTCTCCATTTTGAATTTCACTTCTCTTCTCTCGTCGTAATGGGGAGGCCACGTGTAGTGCGCAATCCCGGCAACGATTGCATTCTCGTCTGTGTTCTTGCCGTCGTTATTGGTAGACGCGTTGCTCCTCATGAGTCTGGTCTATACGCGGCCTCCATATTTTGTGTCACCTCTGTATCGTGTGCTAAACGACTTCGCTGGTCATTCACCTTCATAGATTGGAATGGCTCATGATTTTTATTTTATGTAAAACGCTTCCAATAGCTCACGTGCCGTTTTGCCTTCAGTCCTGCCCAGGATCACGCTAGGCTGTATGTGTGCGTGCGTGTGTGTACCAACGGCGCCTACTCTTCCTTCGGACGCTCACCCCTTCTCCCCGTCTGCCGACGCGACAGGTTGGCGCCGGGAGCTTGCAGGAGGGCGCATGAGACGGTTGTGCCCATTTAGGGTCCGATCTAGCACCTGCGTTTCTGATTGGACCAGACCGTGTCTCGTGCTCCAGACCGCTGCGCGAATCTCCGCATGGCTCCGCATGGCTCCCATTGGTAAGAGTTTTTTCGAAGCTACCGCCAAGGCGCCCGTAAGTTACGGCCCTTACAGGCGGGCCACACTTTATAAATATGGTGGCGCACGTGGTTGTTTACCTCGTCGTGGCAACACGGGGAAACCAGTGCTTCCCAGGGGGCGCTCGTGAATAACGGCCCTCAGCGCCGTAAGTGAGAAAGCACCGCAACTTTCAGTCTCCCAAACAAACGCGGGGCCGCAGGGAACACGTTGTTTTTATGTTTTACTAAACTGTAACCTTGGCGAATTTGACCTATTTCCCTTTGTCGTTTCTCTCAGCGTGAATATTGAGAACAGTGAAGAGGCTCCAATCAACGCGGAGCAATTTCCTTGTGAAAAACGCCCTAGAAGTGTCTTGCTCAGAGAACTGCATGAGCGCCATGCATGCACCAGCACCTGCAAGCGAACACCGCCGATCGTGTTGCGGTACAGTTTCGAGAGTGTTGGCTCACTCTGAGATGCCCGCCTCGGCTGCGGGAGGCTGTGGGTTCGATTCCCACCGCCGCCGGGCACCCACTGGTTCAAAAGGGTACAAGCGTACCCCGGCCTGGCGTTCGGCTTCCTTCAGGGGTGATACGCTTGGGAAAGGAGCCTGCGCCCTGAATTCCCGTCGAAACTAACGTGAGCACGATGTGAGAGCTTTTGTTGGCTCACTGTGAGAGCTATTCATGCAATATAACTCGACAGGGGCGAGGATTGCATACAGTAAATTGCTTTGTAGGATGAGGAAATAATACCTGACAATGACGGTTTTGGGTTTCATCGATATACAATTTACGATCGAGTGAAGAAGCTATAAACGCCGTCAGAATTCAACTAAGCATCACCATGTTCCTTTCTGCATAATCCATATGCAAATAGAGGCAGTTCCTTCGTAAACAGAGTGACGTTGATTTCCTTGGAGCCACTTATGGTGTCCACGGCGCCAAAATTGAAGTCGCGTCCATGTTAGCGACAAGGCAACTCACCGCACGCCGTTAGCAGTTCGCGGACCGCCAGCCAACGGCGGTCTTGCTGGAAAACCGTGGGATGGGTGGAAACGGTGAGCCAGCAGGTCCCGGTCCCGCACCCGACGCTCAAAACGTCACTCGAGATCTCGCTCAACCCAAAGGACTCCCTCGTCTTCGGGGGCAATCACCACGAAGGAGTGGTCCCGGTCGTCCAGCAGAGCTCCACCCAATGAGGCGGCCTACCAACATCCTCCCAAAAACTGGGGCCTGGGAGCAAGGACCCCCGGCCTCCATCATGGCGTCGTCATTGCTCATTTCGCAGGTGGGGGAGCTGGCCAGGGAGAACTCTTCCCTTAAAGCTGAAATCTCTTCCCAACATCCCAGATTGCAAAATTAATCAACTACATTCAAACCCTCGAGACTAAAATTGACACGGCACTTTCCACTAACCACCACACACAAACACCTCCAACACCTACGCAAATACAAGAAGTACACTCTTCCCCTGCAGCCAGAAATACGGCACCAATGACGGAAACACCGCCCCAACCAGTACAGAACGCCGGCAAACGCAAGGCTGCCACATCCACTGGATCTCTTCACGCCGAAGCTGACATCACCACGGCAGTTACTGCCGAGGTGACTGCGGCCATATCTACACTCGCGATAAGATTAGAAGCCAAATTTCATGTACACTTTAACGCGATGCAACATGCCATTATAGACACAAACAACTTGTTTGCCACACTCAAAAGCATTACAGAGGCCACGCTAGCCGATGTCGGCGTGCAGCTGGCCAAGAAACGCACCTCATCAGCAAGCCGTGCAGCCATTTTAAAGCCGGCCTCCTCATCAATGACCACGTAATCCATCATGGCTCCCCGTCTCTCTAAGTTAACAATTTGGCAGTGGAACAGCAGGGGACACCGTAAGAAAAATAGCCACCTGCAGTAAATTATCCAGCATATTCAGAATAATCCCCAGTGAAAAGATGAAGTCCTTGACGTCGTAGCTCCACAAGAAACGAACGGCCACGTGAAACTCCCTAACTACAAGTAGTATGACCAATTAAGCGCACACAACCCCCCCCCCCCCCCAGTACACCATCCTGACACACAACAATGTGATGGCCGTGCAGCACGAAATTGAAAGCAACAGCATGCAACACACGCTCATTGATGTTCTACCGAAGATAAGAAGACTCAAACAACTCTTCATATTAAACATATACAGCTCACCCAAAGAAAGGGGAGCAGACTTCCCACACATCTTTCGAAAAACATCTGCGCTGGCCAAAGATGCACAAATACTAATCATTGGAGATTTCAACTCTCAACACCCAGACTAGGGCTATCCCAAATCAGACCCAAAGGGCGCCCGGTTAAGGGAAGCCATCCAAGACTTAGAGCTAACCATTCTGAACGACGCGCAACAGCAATCAACGCGGATCGGACACAGCGTGGGCAAAGATACCTCGCCATACTTGACGTTGCGCAAAAACATACCGTGCGCTCGATGGGAAAACACGGGCCTCTCGGCAGGCAGTGATCAATGCATCCTCTCCACTACCAATGCAACATCCACCAACAAAAGAGCCAAAACCTCTGCGCGAATCACGGAGTGGAACAATTTCCGACAAATGCACGAAGAAGCGGTACCCGACACCATTTCGGACATAAACAAATGGGTCGAGTCGCTAAAGCAGGACGTGACCGCCGCGACGCACGAAATGGAGGTCACTCAATAGCAGCCGACGACCGATTCGCGCCTCCTCCACATAGGGGAAGCGCACGAAGGCCTCATGCGCAGTTGGCGGCGTCAACGGCACAACAAGAAGCTTCGCCGTCACATCGCGAAACTCGAACGTGGCATTGAAGCCCACAGCGCCACACTCGAACGCCAGCAATGGGGCCAAATTTACAACAGCCTGAATGGTCAGATGGGCTCTAAGAAAACGTGGCATCTGCTGCGCCACCTCATTGACGCCGGTCAATGAGGTGGTCAATAATCCACCAATATCCGGGTACCTACGAAGAGCTGCTGAAGGAGCTCGCCAACCGGTACATCAATACCTGCCACCAGAATCAGAAGAGCAGCAGCACTAATGCAACAACAATAGTACAACTGCCACAATACACTGGAATCCCCAATGAAGAACTGGATGCCGACATCTCGGAGACAGAGGTCGGCGCCGCGCTCCACAAGCTGCGTACATCGGCGCCCGGCCCCGACGGTGTGACCAACAAGACGCTGGGAAACCTCGATTCCAAGTCGGTTGGGGCCATCCCCAAGTACATGAACGAATGCTGGAAATCCGGACAATTACCCCCAGAATGGAAACACGCCAGAGTCACCTTTATACAGAAACCGGGCAAGAAACTCGACCTCGGAAATCTTCAACCCATATCCCTGACTTCTTGCTTGGGCAAGCTAATGGAACATGTTGTGTTCTGCCGTCTACAAACCTACACGGAAGAGCACAACCTACATCCCCCACTATGCTAGGCTTCCGAGCTCACCTATCCACCCAAGGTGCCCTCATCCAACTGCACAATGATCTCCTAAGACCAGAGAGTGGTACAAGCACCAAAGCCTTACTCGGCCTAGACCTTCACAAAGCATTTGATAACGTGAAGCACACTGCCATAATAAAGAGCTTGGCCGAGTTGCAACCGGGAGAACGCACGTACAATTACATATGTGCTTTTCTACCAATCGTATGGTTGAACTCTCGGTGGCCGATCTACTCTCCAAACCGATCAATCTTGGAGATCGCGGCACTTCTCAAGGTGGTGTTCTATCACATTTCTTATTTAATCTCGCAATGAAGTCGCTACCATCCGAACTCGACACGATACCTGGCCTGCGACACACTCTCTAGGCCGACGACATTACGCTCTGGACGACCACGGGATCCGACGGACAAGTCGAAGAGACCCTGACTGACGCGGGTTTAGAGTGCTCGCAGAGCAAATCGGAGATACTAATACTGCGAGTCCCAGACCGGCGCAAAATAAAACCCCACTACCAAACATTAACGTGTACGTCAACAACACTGCAATACCACACGTGGATCATATTGTCACCTGTAGTAGTGGGAATAGGGCAAGCACAGAGGCGCAAGAAGAACGAAGTGCGTGTGCTAACCGCCCCGCTCGATGGTTAGCTCTCGCCGCCATTTTCTCCAGAGCCCAGCTGCTCATAAATAAACGTCGTTAGCCCTCTTTGAAGGCGCGTGGCAAAGTGCGAGAGGTACTGGGTAACGTACAGGTGACAATATGAGGGTCCTGGGCCTTTTTAACACGAAAGTGTTTTATGCCGGGGTCCACCAAGACTTCACTGACGTATTTCCGTCACGGAAATACGTCACAGAACATAATACAAAGAAAGAAACCAGAAGAAAAAGTTCCACAAACATGTAAAATTTGGAAATCGAACCCACGACCTCTCGGTCCGCAACGATAGATCGCCGAGCGTTTAACCCATTGCGCCACAAACGCATTTGCAGAGAGCTACACAGACGCGCCTTATATATCTAACACTTCTCCGTGTACCCGCGCTCTTGCTCGGGGTGGTGCCGCCGCCTACGAGCAGAAAAGAGAAGTACTGCATTATGACACTAACGCGCACCGACAGTGAACGCTTCGGTGGTCTCAGCACTACGACGCCTCGATGCCAGCATTCGAAGGGACGCTGGCATCAAGAAGCACTACCAACGCCACTTAGGTGGCGTTCACCGTACTCAGCACAGCGGAGCGTGGCCTCCGCAATTAGCTCTGAAAATGTTTCTGAAGTTGATCGCGGAGGCTGCAATTACGACGCGCTGTACGCGCTGATTTGACTCGGTGACGATTCAGTTACGTGCTTTGTCTTGCGCGTTGTATTAGTGTGTCAGTTACGTGCTTCGTCTTTCGCGTTGTGCTAGCGTGTGCAGCGTAGTGCAGCTTCCATATGCACGACGGTTGCTCATGGTCATCGACGTTGGTAGTCGTGATGGAGGAGACGTGCCACCAGGCGTCAGCGTGGGTGCATCAACGCCTAAGGGCGCTTTAGCCACAAAACACCAATAGACATTATATATCAATGTGCAATAAACATTACACTACTTCTGTGAAGACACGTTTCACTTTCGTGTTCTATACCGATTCCTATATAAGAGGGATCAACCACATTTTTGTACAAAAGAATCACCACAGCAACATCGCCATTGATCGTCCCACCATAGCGGTGAAACAGACGGACCTTTTAATCACCCGATTGAGGGCACGCAAGCAGGTTATGAAGGAGAAGGAGCTGCTCCAAATCATCCACGCCTTTGTCATTTCAAGGCTCGCCTACGCCCTTCCCTACCTACTCTACTCCAAACGGAAAGATCAAAACTGGACCGCCTCATTCGCAAAGTGTACAAGTCGGCGCTGGGGCTCATCCGTACCACCCCTACAGAGCACCTCCTAAGCCTGAGGTTACACAATACCGTGGAAGAGCTTCTAGAAGCACACCGCATGGCGCACATTCACCGACTACAGGGAAGCGAGATGGGCCGTTGTATCCTGGACCGCATCGGGCACAGAGTATCCCCAACGCGCAACGATCCTGCCACAATTCCACCCAACATCTGAAAGAAGTTCATCGTCAAGCCACTGCCAAAGAACATGCTGGCAGGTCATCACGACGGCAGACGAAAAGCAAGAGCTCAAGCCCTGCACAAAACACACGGGTCCAACCCCGAAGCAGCATACGTCGACGCTGCTCAATATTCCTTGCCACATAACACGTACACAATCACCGTAATTAGCCTCCCCATGATCATCAACAACAGTGACAACAACCAATTTGCGCCCCGAGCAACACCAATGTCTGTTCTGTCCGTGCCCTCAACTCGGCGGAGGCAGAAGACGCGGCCATTGCCCTCGCTGCAGCGGCCGGATTTACAACTATAATCAGCACTCAAAGACCGCTATATCCAATTTTGCACGTGGAATCGTGGCCCCAGCCACGCTACGAATACTGCATCCCTTACTCTCCCCCAAACAACAAGATAGTGAAGAAGAACCCACCCCAATTGAATTGATCGCTCGCCACCGATATCGTCGCCAGGCTTTTTACTGTTCACTTTGAATATGTAGCTGACGGCGCTTCAGAACGAACCACTGACGCTCCCAAGCGGCAATATTTTGTTGCCGTTGCTGCCGCTTTACCCACTCCTCGCAATAATTTCACACGAAAAAAAAAGGATGCTGATATCTGCTATGCGAGCATGAGCACGGCCGAGCCGGCTCGCAATGCACCATTGGTATAACCATATACTGCAGCTGAACTTGACTTGTATAGGAACTCTCGCGTAAACATTTGATCATGGACATGTTTTTTTTATAAAATCAACAATATATACGTCTCATTTTACTCTAGCGGACATCATTTTGCCTGGAATAGAAGCTGCATAACCAATGTTTGTATCAGCGGTAGCGGCGTCGCGCCGGTGCAGCGTCGATGGGCTGTTTCTACATTAAACACCAAGTGTTCACCGTATATGTTCACTTTGAGAGTGTATCCTGAGCATTCTCATTTTCTGCCTTTTCATTTTGTCACAAGGCACCATGCACCGCTGGAAACCCAGTGGGCTGGCACTAATATGACCATTAGTGCCCCGAAAAATGCCGGCTGTATATATGCGATCTTGTACTAAGAACATGTTGATAGTACGCGTTGAGTGGTAGATGCACTCGGCATTTATATGAATGCACAGAAACAGGCAACGCCCAAACGGAGCGAGCGCGAGCACCAACAACAACAAACGTCTTCTTCTTCGTCTGCTGGCGCCCGTATTTGTGACTACATGCACAGATTTTTTGCACTAGAAGCATTGCCATT
Organism: Dermacentor silvarum; assembly: GCF_013339745.2. Classification (NCBI taxonomy): domain Eukaryota; kingdom Metazoa; phylum Arthropoda; class Arachnida; order Ixodida; family Ixodidae; genus Dermacentor; species Dermacentor silvarum. The sequence continues at coordinate 136,993,572 of NC_051157.2, forward strand.
TTTGCTTTCAATAAAATCAAATGTACACGGATATTATGCCAGAGAAGCTGTCCAAATAGTTGAATATGTAGCGCCCACCGACACTGCTAAGCGGGGACGCTTAGGTCGGCGCTCTTGGCCAGCGCTATGGGGCTGGCTGCGAATGACGACGACAATAAAGTTGGGCGGCGCGTGCTAACGGCGCAAACACGGCACGCGCCAGTCGGTTCTAAAAGCCTGCCGAGCTGGTCTCCTTGTTCTGGCGCTCCCCTGCGACCCCTCGGTTCTCGACAGTGGTGACATCCGGCCTAAGAGATGACCGACCCCAGCAACCTCCCGCCCTCAGGCAACCTCCCGCCTGACGCTACCTCGCCCCCACGGGACGTCGCAGCTCTACAGCTCCACCTTCCCACGTTCTGCCGCAAGAACCCGCAGGTTTGGTTCGCCCAGGTCGAAGCCATCTACGATCTGCAACACATCGCCTCGGAGATTTCGCGGTTTCGCCACTTACTTTGCAACCTTTCTCCTGAGGTAGCTCAACAAGTGGCAGACGTTATCGCTGCACCTTTGAGTGATGCCCCGTACCAGCAACTGAAGCAGAGTATTTTAGAACGCACCACGGTGTCCGAGAGCGCGCGCCTCCAGCCCCTGCTCACGTCCGAGGACCTTGGAGGTCGCTGGCCTTCCCAGCTGCTCAACAGCATGCGACAGCTCCTGGGCACAAGCAAGGTCGACCCGAACGGTGTGCTGTTGAGGGAGCTCTTCTTGCAGCGCTTACCACAGTCCACCCGCCTTGTCTTGGCTGCTACAGAGCACTTGACCTTCGACCGCCTCGCCAAGCTCGCTGATCGAGTCCACGACGCGAATTCTCCTTCAGTCGCCGCCCTCTCTTCAACGCCACAGTCCTCAATCATAGCCCGCTTAGAGTCCCGGATCGACCAGCTCGCCGTTTCCATCGACGCCCTTCGGACGTCCTCCCATGACCAGCGCGGCTCTACCTCATGTCCCAGCCGCCGTCCCTCTTCTCCGACCTGTCGCCCCTCGCGCAGTCCTCGACGCTCGCCTATCTGCTGGTACCATCGCACTTTCCAGCACCGTGCCCGTCGGTGCAAGTCCCCATGCGAATGGTCGGGAAACGCACCGCGAGATCACTGACGGCGGCATGTGACCTCGCCTTACAACCCGGCCGCCTTTTCATAGTCACGGATCGCATTTCCGGCCTGCGGTTCCTTGTAGACACGGGTGCCGAGGTCAGTGTACTGCCGTCCTCCAAGCGTGACCGCGTTTCTAAGTCACCTGGACCTACGCTCCGCGCGGCAAACTCTACCTCCATCGCCACGTATGGTCTACGGTCCCTCACTCTCGACCTTGGCCTGCGGCGCACGTTCCGGTGGGTCTTCGTCGTGGCTGACGTTCATCAGCCTATCCTCGGCTCCGACTTCCTGACCCATTTCGACCGCCGCCATCGCCTGATTGACAGCAAGACGCGCCTTTCCATCGCTGGCGTTCTGTAGGCTGTCGCTCCCACGGGCATCCGCACGCTGATCCCTTCATGCCAGTACGCTCGAATCCTCGCAGATTTCCCTGAAGTGACGAGGCCCTGCAATATAAGTCAGCCACCCAAGCACAGCGTCACCCACCATATTGTCACGCGTGGTCCACACGTCGCAGCTCGTCCACGCCGCCTCTTCGGTGACCCTCTGGCCATTGCTAAATGGATTTCGAGCACATGCTCCAGCTGGGTATTATTCGCCCTTCCTCCAGCAGTTGGGCCTCCCCACTGCATCTGGTGCCCAAGAAAGAACCGGGTGACTGGCGTCCGTGCGGTGACTACCGGGCGCTCAATGCTCACACGGTCCACGATAGCTATCCCCTTCCACACATACAAGATTTCACAGGCCATTTGGAAGGATGCAAAATCTTTAGTACAGAGGACCTTGTCAAGGTCTATCACCAAATCCTCGTTGAGCCTGCCGATATCCCGAAGACAGCCATTACTACACCCTTCGGCCTGTTTGAGTATGTGCGCATGCCCTTTGGGTTACGCAACGCAGCTCAAACGTTCCAGCGATTCATCGCCGAGGTAACGCGTGTCCTCCCGGCTGTATTTGCCTACATGGACGACATCCTCGTCGCGAGTCCCAATCAACAAGATCACAAGCGTCACCTGCGGGAACTCTTTCAACGCCTTCAACAATTTGGCCTGGTTGTAAACCCCCAGAAATGCGTATTTGGGTCTTCCGAGCTCGAGTTCCTGGGACACCACATCTCGGCGCTGGGAATTCATCCTTTGCCCTCTCTCGTCCAGGCCGTGAAAGATTTCCCAGCACCCACTACCCTACGCCTGCTGCGTTAGTTCCTCGGCCTAGTGAATTTCTCCCGACGTTTTATTCCGCACTGCGCTGAGCTTCTACAGCCACTGACTGACCTTCTTCGCACGACCAAGGGCTCCTCATCCGCAATTTCCTGGTCTCCCGAAGCTGAAGGTGCTTTCAGGACTGCTAAACAAGCCGTCGCCGATGCAGTAATTCTCATCCACCAGAGAACTAACGTACCAACTCGCATCATGGTGGATGCTTCCAGTGTGGCCATCGGCGCTGTTCTCCAGTAGAAAATCAACTCCGAATGGCGCCCACTGGGTTTTTTCTCTCGAAAGCTCCAACCTGCCGAGACTCGCTACAGCGTTTTTGGCCGCGAGCTGCTCGCCATCTACACCACCATCCAGCACTTCCGACACTTCTTGGAGGGCCAGCCATTTTATGTTCTCACGGATCATAAGCCTCTCATGTATGTCTTCCGTACAAACTCTTCCAAGTACGTCGCACGTGATCTTCGTCAACTGGCTTATATATCGGAGTTCACAACGGATATCCGGCACGTCAAAGGCACCGACAACGAGGCAGCTGATGCACTTTCACGCATCACCTCCCTTGGCATTTCTACATCGACTGTGGATTGGGAAGGTCTAGCTCGTGCGCAGATGGCAGACCCTGAGTTGCAAGCGCTGCGTGACCATCCCCGTTCCCTCCGTCTACAACTCGTTCCTCACCCGTTTGTGCCTGGTTCCCTTTGGTGCGACATGTCAGCGGCTGCACCTCGACTCTTCTTTCCGGCTTCCTTCCGTCGTGCGGTGTTCCAATCACTTCATGACATCGGTCATCCCAGCATCCGAGCCACGCAGCGCCTCGTTACACAGCGGTATGTCTGGCCAAGCATTAACACCGATGTTCGCCAGTGGGCACGCTCGTGCCTAGCATGCCAGACCACCAAAGTGACCCGCCACACGAAGACTCCCACGCAGTCGTTCTTGCCACCTGGCTGCCGCTTTGACCACGTCCATCTCGATTTGGTTGGACCATTTCCTCACTCTCAGGCCTGCCGCTACATTCTAACAATGATCGACCGCTTCACACGTTGGCCCGAAGCCGTGCCCATTCCGGACGTCACTGCGGAAACGGTCGCCAAAGCCTTCGTTTCAGCATGGGTTTCCCGCTTCGTTTGCCCCACTATTGTTACAACTGATCGCGGCCGGCAATTTGACTGCACACTCTTCACTTCGCTCAGCCACCTGCTTAGCACTAAGCACTGTCGTACCACTGCATACCATCCCTGTGCCAACGGAAGGGTTGAGCGGCTCCATCGCCAGCTCAAGGCTGCCCTCACTGCGCGCCTTGATCGCAACCACTGGGTCGACCACCTTCCTATGCTGCTTCTCGGCTTACGTGCCGTCCTTCGTCGTGAGCTTGGCTGTTCAGCGGCCGAACTCGTCTACGGCGCACCCCTGCGGCTTCCTGGAGACTTGTTCGTTCCTTCGACCCCCTCGCCCCAACCGCTGCAGTACCTCCAACGCCTGCAGGACTGCATTCAGCAACTGCGCCCCGTACCGCCTCGATCATCGGACCACAGCATCTTTGTGCACCCGGACCTTGTGTCTTCGTCCCACGTGTTCCTCAGACGAGACGCTGTAAAGGCGCCTCTTACACCATCCTACAACGGACCGTACCGTGTCCTCCACAAGACGCAGAAGTCCACCACCATCGTTTTGAATCGTCGCGAAGAGGTCGTTTCATTAGACCGCCTCAAACCGACCTACGTCGAGACGCCTCCCAACGAGCTCCTCGTGGACGTCGCCGGCGCACCCGTAGATATGCTTGCAACTACGACAGCTTCTTCTCTGCCTCGTCGACGAGTACATTTCGCCGTTCCGTCTGGGCGGGGGGCCCTGTAGCACCCACCGACGCTGCTAAGCGGGGACGCTTAGGTCGGCGCTCTTGGCCAGCGCTTTGGGGCTGGCTGCAAATGACGACGACAATAAAGTTGGGCGGCGCGTGCTAACGGCGCAAACACGGCACGCCCCAGTCGGTTCTAAAAGCCTGCCGAGCTGGTCCCCTTGTTCTGGCGCTCCGCTGCGACCCCTCAGTTCTCGACAAATATAAAGCGGCGTGCGATCACGCCTGCCTTGATGCAACGTCGGAATCGCTCATGATCGTAGTTTTCACGAAAAATAATAGAATGATGAACCTATATTGCGGATTTTCTAGTTGTGGCAGTTAACCACGCAGGCATACCGACGGCCATGGCTGATTTCGTGATAAATCAAGGCCTCGTATCAATCAACGATGGGTCCCCTACGTTTATTCGCGGCGCATCGTACGCCAGCTGTCTGGACGTTTCTTTCGTATCGAAAAGCCTTTTGTCTGCTACGTGCTGGTGTGTGGACATAGAAACACACGGAAGTGACCATCTCCCGACATACATACAGCTAAAATGGTTCTGCCGTTCAGCTCTTCTTGTTGTGCGTTGTATAGATTGACAAGCTTTCCAAGCCTCTGTGGATGCTCAGTGCGGTGACATACAATGTTTTGGTGAAATAGAAAATGTTATTGCATCAGCCCTAACTGAAAAAACAAGACATATGAACGTGACCAGACCCAGATCACAGATTTACGCGCAGTACGAATACCTCCGCACAATTCGTCCGTCGCGCCAAACGAAAGTACAGGAGGACGAAGTCACCATCAGACTTATCTAGTTTTCGCCGAGCTCAACGACATGTACTTCTGCACCTCGACAAACTCGATAAGCAACGCTGCAGGACATTTTGTGGTTATATGGACACAAAAAAGCCTATTTCTAGAATATGGCAGATTGTACGGAGCCTTCAGGCACCCACGCAACAACTGTATCCTTGTCGAGCCGTGACACTAAAGCAAGATCGCAATGAAGTGGAAGTGGCTGAAGATGACTGCCATTTAATTGTAGGCGCATCCACCTCACCGGCATCGCTTTCATATTGCAATTCACCGCCATCATGTGACGATCGCCTCGATCTGCCGTTCACTATGCTTGAGCTGGATGCTGCGATTTCTGCATCCCGACACTCGTCCACGCCAGGGCCCGATGGCATCATCGACTCTGCTCTTTGTCATCTCAGGCAGGAAGCGCGGAAAGTCCTTCTGTCATTCTAGAATTATACGTGGGACACGGGGACAGTTCCGGACAACTGGAAGTGCAGTCGTACAGTTGCTCTTTTGAAACCAGGAAAGTGCACATTCGAGCTTTCTTCCTATAGGCCTATCACCCTAGCCAGCTGCGTCGGCAAAGTAATGGAACACATGGTGCTGACAAGATTGGAATGGCTCTTGGAAAAAAATGATACCTTGCCAGACTTTATGAATGAATTGCGCAGAGATGTATAGACGGTGTTATCGACCTCGTTTCATACATTGAACAGGAAAAACAACGTCGGCGATTAGTGGGTGCAGTTTTTTGGGGGGGACATAATAGACGCTTACGATAACGTCCTTCACGAAGCCATTCTATATGTGCTCTATGATCTTGGCATAGGTGGTCGACTCTACGCGTGGATTGTCAGCTACCTTAGCGGACGTATTATTTTTATGTCGACGGCTGATGGTGAAACAGCCACACACCAGGTTGGCCGTGGAGTTACACAAGGTGCGATCCTCAGCCCTATGCTGTTTAACATCCCACTCATTGGCCTTGGTGTAGAGACTATAGACCATGTGCTCATGGTGTGCCCTGAGTATGCGCGCGAAACCCTGACACTGCCTTGAGGCATTTATACAACAGACCGCTGTCGCAGGACCTCTTGCCAGGCGCAGGCCCACAGAGTTGGCAGACGATAGAGGCAATTCATGCTTTTTCACGTTTCTTAGGCGACACGGGCCTGGACTCACGCTTGTGATAACATTTATGCAATGTGTCCTTTCACCTAGATCCTACCATTATCATCCCCCTTTGTGACCCTCCTTCTTCCCCTTCCCTTACGTAGAGTAGCAGGCCAGATGCTGCCTTTTCCGGCCGACCTCTACATTTTCCAATCATTAAACTACTTATTCTTCGTCATTGGCCTTGGAGCTGAGCTCCCTGACAATGTTAACATCAGCGCATACACGGACGATATATGCATATGGGCATCTTGAGTAACGCGTCCGCAAATACGTGCAAGACTAGAACGGGCCACAACCATACATCAAACTACTTGCGCCGTCAAGGTCTACAACTTTCTACAGCAAAATGTGCTGCAATAGCATTTACAAGGAAATCAATGACACGGTATCCGATATTCGTTGACGGAGCCGTGATCCCTGCTGTCACGCACTATAGATACTTAGGTGTCGTCATTGACCGCAGCCTATCTTGTTCGAAGCATGTAAGTGCACTGCGGACCAAACTATACAGTTTTATACACGTTCTTCGTGTTGTAGCTGGACTTAGGTGGGGCCCCTCTGAAAAAAGTCTTTTGCAGCTATATCAAGCGTTGTTTGTGGGCTACCTACGATACAGCATACCTGTGCTTTTCGATATAGGTACAACTTGTCTTCGCTCACCAGAAAGCCTTCAGGCCCAAGCTCTACTAAGATGCCTAGGCCTGCCGCGGTGCGCATCGACTTCCGGCAGTATAGAGAAATCATGGGCCTATCCAATGGAAGTATACATGTCCTGTGAGCCACTTCGAGTTCACGTCCGACTGCTGACTCGACACACGCCCATCCCTTGTCTTCAAGAAAACCGCCCAAGCTGCACCTGCTCAAGTTGTCTCACTACTCACAGGCATATCATACCCTCACACTTCGCACCTACCATCATCTCTAAAGTGCCACCGTGGACACTTGCACTGGCACTGCCTACGTGTGACATCGAATGCGCCTCAATGAGCTCATCTATAGTGTTGTCAAGTCCTAACTTGTTGAGGAGTTCGGTACTCGTTCCGTGCGGGAGCCCTAGAGCCCTTTTGAGTCCGGAGCGTACAAGTGCGTTCAGCTTAGCCTTCTCTCCTTTGGACTGCGACCAAAGGTGCGCCTTCACGTACCTGGAGTTTCGAAGAAGTCGCGTATCCCTCCCATGCAGTGGCATGGCATGGCAAGAACTTTATGTAGGTCCAGAGAAACTAGGGCCCGAGGGCAAAAGCCCGCAGGCTAAGTCGGTGGCTCGGCCCACGTGGCACCGGTAGGCCAAAGGCTTTCCCGATGTCGTGAGCTCTCCGGACGGCCAGGAGTTGATCTTGGAGGACTTCGCTGGATATGCGTCGACTCCAGTCCTCCTCACTGTTGAAGTCCGAAGCCCTTTGGTTGGGGCACAGCCAGAACATATGATCAAATAGACACGGAGTGTGTCCACAACTTTTACATTCCTCGGGAAACTCCTGGTCAATTTTGTTAAGCACAAAAGGTGTAGGATAAGATTTAGTTTGAAGCATCCTTAATGTGACTGCCTGAGCTCTGTTCAGCTTCTGATGGGGGGTGGGGGGGAGGAAAAAAACCTCCTGCCGTCCCTATAGTGTGAGGTGATTTCGTGAAAAGTGCTAAGTTGGTCTTTGTAGGAGCCGCAGTCATCCTGGAGCAGTTCCCGATCTGATGCGCGGCATGTGAGATCTCGCACTGCAGAGTGAGCTTGCTCATTAGGATTGCAGCCATTGGGGCTGACCGAGTGGCCCTGATGAGCCGGAAACCAGACTAAGTGTGAGCTATCCGGTTGCTGGTAATTATGAGTATTAATACTGTGTATAAATAACTTGTGTGCTTCCATTGAGACGAAGCCGGCGGAGTAGTTCCTAATAGCTGTACGGGAATCGGAGAAAATCGTGGAGCTTCTCCTCATTGTAATTGCAAGTGCTATGCTTCCTTCTTCGGCGGCACGAATTGAGGTCGTTCTTAGTGACGCCGCGCTTATTAATTTACCGTTCTCGTCGACCACGGCAATAGCGCAGCGGTTGCCCAATCCATAACTAGTTGGATCGACAAAAAGAGCTGAGCTTTGTTGTTGGTGCAATTTACCCAGAATGCATTTGGCCCTGGCCTCCCTTCTGCCCTTGTTGTGGACAGGATGAATATTTCTAGGTATGGGGTCGACAAGTAATTGTGTCTCCACCTCCTTGGGTAGTTTGGATTTAGAGACGTCTCCTCCTCGAGGCAGAATTCCGACTTCATCTAGAATTTTGCGCCCTGACTTAGTGTTGGATAGTCTTGCAATTTGTGACATCGAATGCGCCTCAATGAGCTCATCTATAGTGTTGTCAAGTCCTAACTTGTTGAGGAGTTCGGTACTCGTTCCGTGCGGGAGCCCCAGAGCCCTTTTGAGTCCGGAGCGTATAAGTGCGTTCAGCTTAGCCTTCTCTCCTTTCCCCCAGTTCAGGTCTGATGCAATGTACGTGACATGACTGATGAAGAATGCCTGATATGCTCTGATGAGATTGTCCTCCTTGAGACCTGCATTTCGATTTGAGACCCTGCTCAGGAGCCTTAAAGTACTGTTGGCTTGCCCTGTGAGACGGTTTAGAGCCGTAGCATTACAGCTCCTTGCGTCAATGAGAAGACCCAGAATTTTAATTGTGTCCACTCTTGGTATGACCCGTCCTGTGTTGTCTGTGATTTTAATTGGCAGAGTTTCTAAAGGCGCAAGGTTCCTAAAACCCTCTCTCCCCTCTCTAAAGAGCAGCAGCTCAGATTTACTAGGTGATAGACTGAGTCCGGTGCCCTTAAGGAAGGATGCTGTGGTGTCTACGGCTGCCTGTAGTGTCTCCTCTAGTGCAGCGAGTGACCCCCGGGGACCCACACTGTGATATCGTCAGCGTATATGACGTGCCCCAAGCTCGGGATTTTGGCCAATTCCTCCGAGAGCCTGTGCATGGCAATGTTAAAGAGGAGTGGGGACAATACCGAACCTTGTGGTGTGCCGCTGTTGCCTAAATTGTATGGACCGCCTGTGACTGTTCCGACTTTGACCCGAGCTGTCCTATTAGCTAGAAAGGACCTCACATAATTGTAAAAATTGCTTCCCAGGTTCAAGGTTGAGATTTCATGCAGGATATGTTTATGTGCCACCGTATCAAATGCTTTGATAAGATCCAGACCCAGGAGGCCCTTTACGTGCTAGGGTCGTCAATAATAGCACGTTTGATCATGAGTATGGCGTCTTGTGTGGATAATGCCTTCCGAAAACCTATGAGATTGTGCCTGAAAAGCTCCTGGTTTTCTATGTGTTCTACTATCCTGTTATGAATAGCATGTTCGGCTACCTTGCCAATACATGATGTAAGTGATATAGGCCTGAGGTTCTCCTTTGTTACCGGTTTGCCAGGTTTCCGTATAAACGTCACCATGGCCTCCCTCCATTCCGGTGGGACCGTGCCGGATCTCCAGTGACTGTTAATTTTGACCGTGATTATGTCTATGGCATCATCGTCCAGGTTTCGCAAAAGCTTATTTGTGATGCCATCCGGACCCGGGGCAGATCTGCCATTCAAATTAAAGAGTACGTGCTTTATCTCAGCTGCAGTGAACTCACTGTCCAAGTCCGGTTGCGATATTCCGGAGTAAGGTGCGCTTATTTCTTCTTCGATCTCATATTCATTTTTAAGTGGCAGGTACATGTGTGCGAGGTCGTTTGCGACCTCTCTTGCTGTCCGCCCTATAGTTACCTGCTTATTGACGAGTCTGTTTACGGCGAGGTTTGTAGTACCTCTGGAGAGCTTGTCATTAAGGAGGCTCTTCAATAGATTCCATTTTCCTCCTCTGCGCAATCTGCCGTCTCTTTCCGAACAACATTCGTCCCATTGTTGACGTGAGAGTTGAGCCGCGTAGGTTTCAATATCACGATTAACTTGGGCAATCTTGGCTCTAAGTCTTCTATGAAGTCTGTGATTCTTCCATCTGGTTAGAAGGGAATTCTTTGCCTCCAGCATGTGAGCTAGCTTGGAGTCCATTTTCGGGACTTCGATTTCTGTTGAGACTGCTTTGGTAGCTTTTTTAATCGTTACCATTAGTTGATCTAAAAGCTCTTCATAAGATTCGCCATCTATACTGGTTTCCTTACGCAACTTACGAAAGAGATCCCAGTCCACGTACTCATATTTCCTGAGTGGTGGTAGTTGCGTCTGTAAGATGACCTCAATTATGTAATGATCACTTCCTAAATTCTCCTGCAGATGGTCCCACGAGCCTTCAATTCCCCGAAGGAATGTTAGATCCGGGGTTGTATCTCTGGTAGTGGAGGTACCAGTTCTCGTGGGGAAGTTAGCATCTGTAATAAGAGCAAATTTTAACTCACTGGCCGATGTTGCTAAATTAGTGCCCTTCACGCTCTGATGACCATAGCCCCATTCTTTGTTGGGAGCGTTGAAGTCCCCAGCCACTACGAGTGTGGCTGTATCCGCCTTATTGGAAATGCGGGCCAAGAGGGTCTTAAAATCCCTTTTCCTATCTGCCGGAGAGCTATAAACGTTAGCTATAAACACGTTCGCTGCTTTTTTGTTCTCCAGGATTAGTTCGATCATCTGTGCTTCTAGACCAACCTTGTACTTGGGAAGCTCGTGAGTTTCATAGGAAGTATCCTTTCTAACCAAAGTCGCTATTCCCCGACCCCCTGGAATGATCAAGGTTTCGGAATTGTAACCCGGTAGAGAGATATCCTCCTTAGCTAGTGTTTCTTGTAAGAGAATAACGTGCGGCTTAACTTGGGCCGATCTAATGAGCTGCTGCAGGGGAGCCTTGCGCCTTCGGAAACTCGCACAATTCCACTGCCAGATTTTAATGTTATTGCTGTCGTTTGTAGCCATTATGATACCATCGGTTCACTACCCGAACCCCTAGAGTCTGCGCTCGGACTACCGTTTGTGCCTCCGTGGACTGCCGATGCAGCCGCTGCGTTTGCCTTTGCCTTAACTTTGGGCCTTTCTAGTTGACCCACTCTAGCATCTAGATTAGTGATGAGCTCCATGATTTTCGCCAGAGTCCAGTCTATTGTTGCTAACCTTGCGGCTATTCTGACTCTTTTGGGTTTGGGGGGTGCCTCACCCTCTTCCATCTCATCTGCCTCAGTAGTTTCTAAATCTTCCTCCTCCTCCGTCTCGCTAATGGGGTCAGGGTGAGGGGCTTTACGTTTGAGTTTGCCGGCCAAGGGTTTTGGAGCCGTCGTCTCCATCTGACTACGGGGTGTTTCGGACCCTTCTTTAAAGGATTTGAAAGCTTCCCTGAGCTCAGACAGTTCTTGCCTCAGTTTCCGATTTTCGGTTCTAATGCCAATATTCGTGGATTTGACTCACGTTCCGGCTGTGCGCTACCGTTAGTACTTCTAGACCTTGTCCTTGTCGGTTGTCCTGGTTTCTCAGGGCCTCCATTTCTGACTCGGTCGGCCCAGGCTGATCTTGGGGTTGACTGTGAACGGGACCTCGATCTTGTCCCAGGCCCTCGTGGTTTCGAGTCGACACCAGAAGATTCTCCGGAGCTGGGTTGTCCTGTGGATCGAGAACGCCCCCTGGAGCGGGAGCACCCTCGTGAGCTGGAGCGCCCTCTCGTGCGAGAGCGCAAGTTGGCGTCATTTTCTTGCATCAACCCTTTGCGCTGGGAACCGTCGCTGTCGTCAATGTCGTCGGTCACCTGTGTATAGCGCTCTTGCTGTCGTTGACGCCTTCGACGCCTTCGTCTCACGATATAAGGCATCTGGAACCTTTGACTGTACTTTCGGTCCCCAGTTGGGTGTGCGCCACCGCAAATGGCACACTTGGGATCACATTGATGATCTTCAGGTGGGGAAGGTATTCCACAACCCCTACATTTTCTAACACTTGCCGGATTGGGACACACGTCAGATCTATGTTCGATTTTACCACAGCCGTAGCACACATCTATCTGTCGTCGGTAGAGATTACAGGGCATGAGTACGTTACCACAAATGACGTGGTTTGGCACTCTTTGTCCCTCAAAAAGTACCACCACCGTTGTAGTTTGCTTGATCCGACGTACCTCGACGAGGTCCGGATTTCGATGATTGACGAAAAGGGTTTTCAGTTCCGCGTCGCTAATGTCCAGGTCGATACCGCGAACAACACCCTTGCATGTATCTTCTCCTGCTGCGGTGTAGGCCGCCACTTCGAAGGGTCCATCCTTCGTATGGATCTTGCGTACCTTGGCGTAAGCTCTTGCGCTTTCTTCCCGCGGAGTCGACACCACCAAAATGTTTTGACAACCGTTCGGACAGTACGTGTCCTCCGCCGTGTCTTCCGGTGCTAAGGCTGCCGCCATGGCCAGCGCTCTGGAGAGATGTACCATGCTGAACTTTTTAACGTCCAGGCCGCCGCGTGGGCGTACAATTATCTTGATGTGATCCCTCGGTAGCAACGGGATCCTAGAGGCGGTAGCGACGCGCTTAAGTACGTTCTGCGAGGTGGCCGTGCGGCGACTACCTTTCCCGCCATGGTTGGTGTCCTTAATAGCCACGGATTTTCCGCCAGCGGCTAATCCACGTCTCCTTCGGCGAGTGATGGCTGTCGTCCATCCGATATTTTCTTCCAAGGTGATATCCATGCCTTCAACAGCTAAGCTGGAGGCCATGCCTACACTCCTTCGTGCGCGTGAGGCCAAGGCCTACAGCGCGAGTTAGGGGCTAGCACCTTTTCTACGTGGCACGCAGAAAACAGTTTGCAACGAGTCGAAAAATGGACCCACCGGCAAAAAATGGCATCCACGTAATCCTTGCGATAAGACGCGTCGATCGACACCAGGTTCTCAGGGTTGGCACAAAAATTTCGGCACAAAAACATTGATCGAAGCGGGAGCCGATGTTTGCACGACCGCACTAGTCGGCTTCTTCTTGTTCCCTCATCTTCCATGCAGTGACCTTAAACAACTCACCTTGGCCCATTTGGCTGAGCTTTACGACGGCTCTGTGCACATATACACAGACGGATCGGTTACCTCATGCGTCTCGACCGCGGCCTTTGTGATCCCTCAGCTGGAAACATCCCGCCAATACAAATTGGACCACAAATCGTCTTCAACAGCTGCAGAGCTTGTCATAATACGGGAAGCTGTCCGTTTTGTCTCCTACCTGACACCACGTACATGGACTATTCTTTCTGACGCAAGATCAGCGCTGCAATCTATATATTCTCTCTCTAGGAGATGCCAGTAGTACATGCTAGCGTTAGACATCATTCAAGTATTTGATCTTGCTCAGCGGAATGGCCACTCAATTACCTTCCAATGGGTACCTGGTCACTGCGGCTTGGCCGACAACGAGCTAGCTGATGCGGAAGCAAGAACCGCTATTCCTACAGCCGTCGAAGTAAAAATTTCTTACTCGCGGAGCGATATAAACTCTTTGTTGACCACGCGCATGCGAGAATGCGCAGCACAATACTGGGCTCAACCAGACCATCGGTACAGGCGCCTGCGGGAAATAGACTCTGAGAGGACTTTACGCCTCCCAGCTAAATTCAAGCGATGCCAAGCAAGAATGCTTCACCAGATTCGCCTGGGCGTCGCCTTCACTCGACGCTATGCACATCTGATTGTCCTTACGGACAGCCTGAACTGTGAACGCTGCCAATTGGAGACTCTTCCACATCTGTTTTACGACTTCCCTCTCTACGCATTACAGCGGAATATACTGGCTTCTACGCTAGCAGGCATTGGAAGAGAAACATTATACGAAAGTACTATTTTGTCCCCCATGTGTGACTCTACAGTAGCATCAATAGCAACAGGGGCTGCCCTGTACAACTTCAAGACCACTGGTCTCAGGCGCGGATCCAGGGGGGATGTCCGGATGTCCTGACCCCCCCCCCCCCTCAGATTTCTGCATCGCCCCCTCGCTGACAGGGGGATGGCCCTGTCGCAAAAAAATATAGCCACCAGCATTCTTCAAAAATCTATTCTTCGCGAGTACCAGTGGTATCAGCCCTGTAGAAGTAAAGCTAGCTCGCTCACAAGCTTAGTTGTATTCCGTAGGAGTGTGGTGTCGCGAAGTTGCCGTAGTTTTTCTCATGAACACCTTGGACCTCCTGGCACCGGCCGTGCCTTACTCGTCCCGTCGGTGGTGTCAAATGAACGACGGGACGTACCTTTTGCCAAGCACGCCGAGGTCCGCTCGAGCGCCTTCGCGCCTGATTAACTAAGCTTCCCCTTGGGGTGTCAACGGTTACCTCATTGGCTGTCATCGGTTCCGCGACCAACCTGCTTAATGAAAGAGATCTCTCGTTGAAGTGTTCATATGTAAATAAAAACAACTAACAGCTAAACTAAGAACTACGCATAGGCAACGTTTTTTAACTGTAGCACTCATTGTGATCACAGTTACACGTTGACAATATCCAGTACGAGCACAGTACCGTTCGTACGCCAGAAGTTTTTCATTGTGACTTCGCAGTCTTATTGTCGTACATTAAGCATAGGAGGCTCAAACCCGCCGGATCCGTTTATCTGAGTGGGCGTTCTGGCGGAGCGGGGCGAAGTCTCGAGCCGCGGCTGCGAAGTGGGGGAGGGTGACGTCGCCGGCGAATGCCAGCGCGCGGGCCTAAGATGGCGTCGCGTGGTTAGAGAAACGGGAGCAGATGTGCGCCTTGTGTAAAGGATGACGTCGCGTGAGAAACAAAACATGAAGACGCTGGCTCGCGCTCTCGGCTACTGCGCCACATCGTTATTCTTGTAGGTGGCGTTGTGAGCCTTCATACGCGGTGATTCGCATATCGTAAACAACCAGCGTAGTGGTTGCCGCGTTGGAGTGGAGCGTTACGCCCGTATTAAGAACGTTCCCCTAGTCAACGCAACACCTCGACATAAGAGGAAATATAGCACCGCCATCCCTCCAAAGAAGTGGTCACTGAGCTTCATGATCATTCACGGGAATTCTTTAGAATTGCCGCGTCTTTATCAGTCGAAAGGAGGCGCTGTGCTCAACAAGGTGGAGTGGAGGAAGAGCTTCGAGTCGAGGGCTGTTTGAGAATAGGGGAGTTAGTCCTCCAAATCAAACGAAGGTGTATCAGCCGAACACAAAGAATCTTCTTAAGGAAATCAAGGTCTTCCAACAGAACTCCAAAGACGGACCCGTGCTCACGAATTTATAACGAACCTGCAAAAGATCATCCCAAATTTTATTTTAAGAAACAATGCAGGCGAGATATACCGGGTGTTTAAAATTAAGTTTTATGGTTTTCTTAAAATTAGCCACTGGCAGCCACGTGAAGACGATCTGCGCAAATAAGTTATGTGGTCAGGGGGACACAAAGTGAGATGATAATTATCGCTGTTAGCAGCCGAATTAACTAAAATTGAATAATTAACCTTTTATTGACTGCAGTAAGTGTGTATGTTTGTATTCAAAAGTTAAAGGCAGTCGTGTTTCTACACAGTTTCACTTGGAAGAATTCTTCTAGCATGTCTGTGCTCCGAGATATCCAACTCCAAATTTTAATTGTCGTTCGCAAGATTACGTATGTAACTTGCAAGATAGTGAGGATCGGCGCAAAGCTCCTCCCTGATGTGACGCCGCTGTTGCGTTCGGAATTTAGTCTGACAACGGGGCGAAGGCATTGGCAAAGATACTAACTGTCCCCCTTCCCCTCACGGCTGGTGAAATGAAAAAAATCGAAGAACCCGTAACCGCTGTCGTAACACGCGACCGCGCAGCCTGTAAACATGGCGGCAGCTGCCATGCCGAAATAATGGCGCGAGCGGAGAAGCCGGAGGGCAGTACGCGTGCGTAATGGTGACTAGACGACCGGGCATGGTCCTTGCCTGGGCTGCGCAAATAAAGTGACTGCTGATTTCCAAGTATTGTAAGTTTTATTGAAATGAAGAGTAACAACGGCACCATCAACAGCAGAAACCTTTTTAGCTATGCTAACGAATATTTCATACTGCCGCTTTAAGTTTGGTGTTGTCAAGCACAAATCTCATGACAACACTTCACCCATCAAGATGTCAATGCCATAAAAATGTTCAAAATGCCACCCTTCCACAGCAACGCAAAGCATAAACCGCTCTCGCATCGACTCGATTATTCTGCGCAGTACGACAATTGAAATTTTGAGTCGGATATCTCGGAGCACGGACACGCTAGAATAATTCTTCCGACTGATACTGTGTAGAAACACGACTGTCTCTAAGTTTTCAATACAAACATACCCACTTACTGCAGTCCACAAAAAATAGTTCAATTTTAGTTAATTGGGCTGCTCACAGCGATAATTATCATCTCACTTTGTGCCCCCCTAGCCACATAACTTATTTGCACAGGTGGTCTTCGCGTTCCTCCCAGTGCCTAATTTTAGGAAAACCATAAAGCTTAGTTTTGAACACCCTGTATTATCAGGCACAGCCGCCAAGCACATGGCTGTATTGGGTAACGTCCTTTCCTATAAGCTCGGAGAAACCGATACCTGGCTTCGCTACAGGTCTTCTTCCTCTTTCTGGGGTTTTACGTGCCAAAACGAGTTCTGATTATGGGGCACGCCGTAGTGGAAGGCTCCGGATTAATTTTGACCACCTGGGGTTCTTTAACCTGCACTACAACGCAAGGACACGGGCGTTTTTGCATTTCGCCTCTATCGAAATGCGGCCGCCGCGGCCGGGATTCGATCCCGCGATCTCGTGCTCAACGCCTGAGCTGACTGAGCCACCACGGCGGGCTACAGGTGTTGCTCTAGCCGTATAAAACGAGGGTTTATCGTGAGCAAAAACGGTGAATTAAAGGCTACTATCATCATCATCATCATCATCATCATTGACAGAAGCTGACCCCCCCCCCCCTTCAGAAAAAACTTGGATCCGCCCCTGACTGGACTAGACACAAGGCTTCAAGGAAACAACAATGTTACTGTATATCTGCATCCCTTATTCCTGTGCTCATCATCTTCCATCACCATTTTTAACACGAAAGTGTTTTATGCCGGGGTCCACCAAGACTTCACTGACGTATTTCCGTCACGGAAATACGTCACACGAACATACACGAACATAATACAAAGAAATAAACCAGAAGAAAAAGTTCCACAAACATGCAAAATTTGGAAATCGAACCCACGACCTCTCGGTCCGCGACGATAGATCGCCGAGCGTTTAACCCATTGCGCCACAAACGCATTTGCAGACTGCTACACAGACGCGCCTTATATATCTAACACTCCTCCGTGTACCCGCGCTCTTGCTCGGGGCGGTGCCGCCGCCTACGAGCAGAAAAGAGAAGTACTGCATTATGACACTAACGCGCACCGACAGTGAACGCTTCGGTGGTCTCAGCACTACGACGCCTCGATGCCAGCATTCGAAGGGACGCAGGCATCAAGAAGCACTACCAACCAGGTGGCGTTCACCGGTTCACTACCAACCAGGTGGCGTTCACTAGGTGGCGTTCACCGTACTCAGCACAGCGGAGCGTGGCCTCCGCAATTAGCTCTGAAAATGTTTCTGAAGTTGATCGCGGAGGCTGCAATTACGACGCGCTGTACGCGCTGATTTGACTCGGTGACGATTCAGTTACGTGCTTTGTCTTGCGCGTTGTATTAGTGTGTCAGTTACGTGCTTCGTCTTTCGCGTTGTGCTAGCGTGTGCAGCGTAGTGCAGCTTCCATATGCACGACGGTTGCTCATGGTCATCGACGTTGGTAGTCGTGATGGAGGAGACGTGCCACCAGGCGTCAGCGTGGGTGCATCAACACCTAAGGGCGCTTTAGCCACAAAAAACCAATAGACATTATATATCAATGTGCAATAAACATTACACTACTTCTGTGAAGACACGTTTCACTTTCGTGTTCTATACCGATTCCTATATAAGAGGGATCAACCACATTTTTTTGTCCCCTTTCCTTTTTCCCCGGTGCAGAGTAGCAGGCCAGAGCATGCTCGCTCAGGCTGACCTCTCGGCCTTTCAAATAAATTCTCTCTCTCTCTCTCTCCTCTCCGACGGCCTTCAATTTTATTTCACGGGTTTTACACATCGCCCACCGTATGCCGGCGCTAGCGATTTTCTTGTGTTTGTATGACTCAACAATGCGCGCGATGTCCGCAAGGGGCGCAGAGTGTCAGCTCGAAACTCCAGCGCTGGTTCCCTATAGCAGCTCCTTTTTTTATGTATGTTTGTATTATTATACCGACTTGGCCGGCTCGCTACGCGCTGCTCCCCCCACCCCCCATGTCACGCGCACAGGGTTTTTAACAGCGAAGCTGCTTAACAGCGAAACGTGCGTGTTTCCCGAAAAGCCAGCCGCGCCGTAGCCATGGCAACCAGCGACGCCGCCACTGCCTGCCACTACGTTGCCTAGCAACCACCTCGCGGAGCGTCGCGCGCTATGCTCGCAAGAGAGAAAGAGAAAAAGAGAACGAGAGAGAGTGCGCGCGTCCCGCGCTATGCTCGGGAAAGAGAAAGAGAAAATAAGAGCGAGAAAGAGAGTGAGAGAAACACATTCCAGCAGCATAAACGAGGCAGCGCGCAGATGTGCTGCCGACGCCAACCGCGTTTCTCCGTTTCCCCGCATTAGCGCCGAACACTCACGGTGTTCGTGACAGCAGCAGGCGCCTCGGGCGGCGGGTCGGCCGAGTCCCCCAGCCGTGCGCTACTGCGCATGCGCCGTGACGTCATCCCCTCGTTTCGTCTGCTCCGCGCCCCCGTACATTGTGCATAGCTTTCGCCCCACTTCCCCTACGTGTGCTCGGACTGCAAGTGCTTCGCGAGGCGTTCCCCGATGCCACGGAGGACAAGAAAATGCTTATACACTTCGTATAACTTAGTATCACTTTACATTATTGTGCATAACTTATCAATTGTATAGTCATGACTAGCTAGGAACCAATCAGCTCCATGGTGTCTTTAGCCATGAGCCACTAGTGCAACCTACCCCCATATTATTTTTTATTTTGTTTGCCTGTGCCCAGCGCGTTTTTCTTCTTATGCGCGTCCGCTAAGACGCGCAATAGTTTTTTTTTTCTGTCTTTAAATTCAAATACACAAAGAATGCACGGCGCGCCACGCTCGAGTACACAAATAATGTCAGTGCGTCCTTAAAAGCATAAAGACGCATTGACATTGTTTGTTGTAGACTCAGTGCTGTGAAGACAGAACTCCGGACGGGATATAAAGGATGAGCGCGCTGCGCTGTGGATAAGAACTCAGCTTCTAACTTTTGTATTAACTGCACTACCTTGCTCTGTTTCTCCATGTTGGGTCGTCCGTAGCGATTAGAGACGGGTTCGCTCAGGAGCGAGCCGAATCTTTAGAGCCGCTCTTTTAAAAAAGCGAGTGAGCCGTGGTTCAGTAAGTGAGCGGCGGTTCTTTCGGAGAGCGGGAGCCGGTTCTCTCTCACTCAGTGAGCCGTGCCAAACCGTTCCGTCAGAGCCGGGTCTTCTGCTGGGTTTCGAGGTTTCGTTTTCTGACCAACGAGTGGTGGCCGGCGTGGGCACACTCGCGCTACTCGTACTCGCTCGCTTTGTGTGGTGTGCGCAGCAGTCCCTTTGGTTTTTTGTGCATCCTATAATGTGGCACCCGATGCCACCGAAGGGAGCAGTAAAGAAGCCTTAATTGCCAACGGATAGGTACCGTTCGTTGCCTGCTGCTGCTCGAACGAATTCTCACGACTCTCACCGATCGCACATCGTGTGCTGGTGCAACAACACTTCGAAGATGGTCTTCCATGTCTTTAAAGACAACAGGTCAACGTACAGTTTACGTCCCGGTCTTCATTTGTGCTAATTAAGGTAGTCGGGCAATTGTCGCCCTAGGCATCCACTTCTGTGCATTTTCTGAGCGTGTATCATTAGCACGTCAATAACACGAGGCCAATGATCTGTTCTGTTGAAGTAGAACTTCATTTCTTTTTACCTTTTTTTTTTTTTTGCTGGCACGTGATGGCATCATAGCCAGTATCGCGCGTGCGCTCAAGAGAAAAAAAAACGAAAAAAAAATCAACAAGAACCAAAGATACGTGCGGCAGTTTTGTGGATCTTTCGTATGATTTTTGTATTGTACTTCAAGAAATGATTTCGACATTCATTTTGCATGGCGTTACAGCTCACTCATATTATAGTGAGCATGCGTATGTGAATAAATGAATAAAGTTGAAAGATAATGTACAATAATTTAGTTTTCTTATTTTGACCAACGTAGATTTGAATGTACCACAAAAACAGAAACGCTACTGTAATGATGATGAAGTCACATGTTTTCGTTCTCAAAAAATGATACATCGCATTGTGCCTGTTACAGTATCATAAGCATTTTATCCCCAATATCAGAAAAGAAACTTTCATTACAACTAAAAATTCAGGCTTTTAAAATATGTAAGAATATTCTCTAAACATAGCGAAAATACCATTAACCCGGTTATGCAATTATGCATATATCGTGTTTTTTCAAAGCCAAATAACTGTACAATATGTATAATACTGGTTACACGTTTAAGTGAACCGGTGAGCCGTTCAAGTGAACCGGTTCATTTCAGTGAGCTGAGCCGTTCCGAGCTGCTCACTAAAGTGAGCCCTTTTGCCCATCTCTAGTAGCGATGTATTAAACCAGTTTGTTTTACGCCGTCTTGTCGGCCTGCCATTCCCTTCACGATGATCACCGAGGGGCAAGCTCCGAGCGAACGCTGTTCAAGTTAACGGGCGCTCTAAGTTATGAAGAAGTTATTTAAAGGTAAAGCGTTAGTAACGGAAGGACTAAGTTCATCCCGTTCTCTAACAGTTTTAGGGAAATGGGAACATTCAAAGCAATTTCAGTTAAAGGTGAATTCTTTAGGCGTTCGGGAGTGCTTCTGGCCTGTTGAGCTAGAACGATTCGAAGAACTTAGTACGGATACGTCAATGTTTATGTCACCATGAATAAATTGATACAAAAACTTTAGTCGTGCTAGTTTTGCCCTACTTTGCAGTGTTAATAAACCAGCTCTCGTTAACAATTCAGTCAATGAATACGTTAACTTGTATTTATTAAAAAAGAACCCCCTCCATTCTTGCAATCAGTTCTTTTGTGTACGGAAACCAAACAATATTGGCGGACTCAAGCACTGGTCGAACAAGCATTTTGTAGGCCAGCAGATTTGCATCTGGGGGCGCAAGATGAAGGCGTCTTCTCAGAAAGAAGAGTCGCTTTAGTGCTCAACATGTCCTTTGATTTCTACTTGAGGTTATTTTGTGAACATGGCTTTCCCATGGGAGAGCGTGTGTTAAAACGACACCTAAATATTTACGCTGAAATACACAAGTAAGAAGTGAGTCATTCGATCATAATGAAGGTAAAATCACATGTCTGTTTCTTTCTACATACTGTTAGCGTTACAGATTTTTTGGCATTTAGAGTCATCTGCAACACCTGACACCAAGAAAAGGCTGAATTTTAACAGCGGAGCTGTTTAAGCCAGCCATTAGTCCATCCGTTACGGACAAAAAATGTGGGCCGATCCTGGCGGTAGTGCAGAAAGGGTCCAAGCGCAATGGCACATACTCCTGTGAACTAGCGAAGCTGAGCCTGGCTAAGTCTAGATAAGCATGGTTGGGCTTAGACAGTCATCGATAGCCAATCGATAGCTAATCAATAGCTAATCTATCAATAATCAATAAAATCCTGAAAATGCTGGGGATGACTTGGTAGTGCTTAGCGTATCCCAAAAACGTGGCCAATACCTTGCGATAGCCAATCGGTAGCCAATCAATAGATAATCAATAATTGATCAATAACCAATAAATTCCGGAAAATGCTGGGGATCACTTGGTGTTGCTTAGCCTAGCTCAAAATCCAGGACTAGCTAGGTAGGTGCCCATCAGCTCCCCTGTCTCTTTAGTATTTCGCTTCCAGTGCAAGCTACGCTAATTGTTTTATATTCATGGTGATCATCACTGCGATTAATTTCGTGGCAGAAAATACAATAGTCGGCGAATACATGGATGTTTCAATGTAACCGGGACGGCAAATCTTTTATGTGTATTAAAAATAAAATTGGGCCCAAAGCACAGCCTTGCCGCACTCTCGATGTAACACGTGCTAAATTGGAAGCTTCGCTATGAATATACACGAATTGTGAGCGATTTAGGTCGCCACACTCCCTCATGATTTCACTCACTCGCACTCGCTCGCATATATTTCAAAGGCGTGAGTGTACGTACGGGTGAGTGGCAGTGAGTGTGAGTGGAGGTGAGTGCCAGTAGGTGTGAGTGGAGGTGAGTGCGGGTGAGAGCCAGTGAGGTGTGAGTGGAAGTATGTGGCAGTGTGAGTGAAGGTGAGTGCGAGTGAGTATGACTGAGAGCCAGTGAGTGTGAGTGGAAGTGAGCGCCAGTGAGTGGGAGTGGAGGGGAGTGCCTATGAGTGTGAGTGGAGATGAGTGCGAGTGCAACCCAGTGAGTGTGAGTGGAAGTGAGTTCCAGGGAGTGTGAGTGGAGGTGAGTGCGAGAGAGAGCCCGTGAGGGTGAGTGGACGTGAGTGCCAGTGAGTGTGGGTGAAGGTGAGTGCGAGTGAGTGCCGGGCAGTGTGACTGCAGGTGAGCGCGAGTGAGTGTGAGTGAAAGTGAGTGCCAGTGAGTGTGAGTGAAGGTGAGTGCCAGTGAGTGTGAGTGAAGGTGAGTGCGAGTGAGTGAGTGTGATAGGAGGTGAGTGCCTGTGAGTGTAAGTGGAGGTGAGTCCGAGTGAGTGCCTGTGTGAGTGGAAGTGAGTGCGAGTGTGTGTCAGTGAGTGCTAGTGAGTGTGAGTGGAGGTGAGTGGGAGTACGAGTGAGTGCCAGTGAGTGTGAGGGAAGGTGAATGCGAGTGAGTTAGTGTGAGTATTAGAGGAGGTGAGTGCCAGTGAGTGTAAATGGAGGTGAGTCCGAGTGAGTGGAGATGAGTGCGAGTGAGTGCCAGTGAGTGAGTTGGAGTGGGAATGCGAGTGAGTGCTAGAATAGAAAGTGTGAGTGGAGGTGAGTGGGAGTATGAGTAGGTGCCAGTAAGTATGAGTGGTGGTGAATGCAAGTGAGCCTGTGAGTGTGAGTGGAAGTGAGTGCCAGTGAGTGTTAGTGAAAGTGAGTGCGAGTGAGTGCCAGTGCGTGTGATTGGAGGTAAGTGGGAGTGGAAGTGAGTGCCAGTGACTGTGAGTGAAGGTGAGTGCGAGTGAGTGCCAGGTGGAGGTGAGTGCGAGTGAGAGCCAGTGAGTGTGGCGAAGTGAGTACCAATGAGTGTGAGTGGAGATGAGTACCAATGAGTGTGAGTGGAGATGACTGCGAGTGAGAGCCTGTGAGTGTGAGTGGAAGTGAGTGCCAGTGAGCGTGAGTGAAGGTGAGTGCAAGTGAGTGCCAGTGAGTGTGAGTGGAGGTGAGTGCGAGTGAGAGCCAGTGAGTATAAGCGGAAGTGAGTGCCAGTGAGCGTGAGTGAAGGTGAGTGCGAGTGAGTGAGTGTGAGTGTGAGAGGAGGTGAGTGCCAGTGAGTGTAAATGGAGGTGAGTCCGAGTGAGCGGAGATGAGTGCGAGTGAGTGCCAGCGAGTGTGAGTCGAAGTGAGTGGGAATGCGAGTGAGTGCTAGAAAGTGTGAGTGGAGGTCAGTGGGAGTACGAGTGGGTGCAAGTAAGTATGAGTGGTGGTGAATGCGAGTGAGAGCCTGTGAGTGTGAGTGTAAGTGAGTACCAGTGAGTGTGAGTGAGAGCCTGTGAGTGTGAGTGTAAGTGAGTACCAGTGAGTGTGAGTGAAAGTGAGTGTGAGTGAGTGCCTGTGAGTGTGAGTGGAGGTGAGTGCCAGTGAGTGTGAGTGGAAGTGAACGCGTAGTCAGTGCCAGTGAGTGTGAGTGCGAGTGAGAGCCAGTCAGTGTGAGTGGAAGTGAGTGCCAGTGAGTTTGAGTAAAGGTGAGTGCGAGTGAGTGCCAGTCTGCACTCACTCGCACTCGCTACGCAGACGCGTTCGCTACGCGGACGCGCAATTTTTTCTCGCAGTACATTTTTTTGATTTAGTTGCTTTGGTGGGCCCACGACTCTTCACGGTCAGTATTAAATGTAGCTTTAGCAAGGTGAACTGTTGTTGTTGACGCTGTCTTCTAAAATGAACAGGTAATAAGCCTCATATCAGCAACATGAAGCTACGGAAGAAAATTTTATTGATATCATGTCATTTTACGCGCGCTTCTAGTTGGTGGAATGTTGATCGGGGACTATGATCGAATAAAAAATTATTAGAGTGAAATAAACCATGTTGATTAACTGCGTGGCGCGAAGAATGAACAATGCATTTCTAGGTATAACTAAATGAAAGGGTAAATGCGTAGATATGTATATTCCCTATATGTATATATGTGTGTGTCAGGAGAAAATATCAAAAATTCTAAATGCACTAATTGAACAAGTGAGAACTCCCGACCGCAATAAGCGCACGTGTTTGCTGTAACAAACACACTTATTATCGAGGAGTATCTCCGCCCCACCGGAATTCGGTGCTCCCCCGTCAAATCGGAGCTTCTGCTTTACAGAAAAGAGAAGGAAGGCAGATCCAAAGATTGGAAGCCAGTCTCCGACATGAGTATCCGTCTTCGCACGTGTGACGGGGGTGATACCCAGTGTCAACGTTATTGGCGTCCTGGGTATATTTGTCGAATTCAACGGCGGGAACGGAACGGCTCTCCGCAAGATCATCGCAAAGACGTACAACGCTTTCCGCCTCGTTCACAGAATCGCAAACAGACACCGTGGCATGGAGGAAGCCAGTCTCCTCAACCTGATCGACGCCTTTGTATTATGCCACTTTACGAACACGATTTCTATGCACAACTGGCACAAAGCGGAGCGAGACAAGCTCAACGCTCTCATCCGCAAAGTAATTAAAGCGTTCTCGGGCTATCCATCAGGACCCATATCAAGGATCTCCTCAAGCTGGGCATACACAACAACGCCGAGGAGATTGCCAAAGCCAAAGAACGCGCGCAACTTGCGCGCCTGACTACCACAGCGGCAGGTAAATGCATCCTCGAAGAGCCGGGTTACCCCCCTGCGGGATCCTCAAGGGTCAGTACCCCGATCCCTAGGTACATTCGAGACAAGTTCGAATTGGCCCCCGTGCCCCGAAACGCCCATCCCATCCACTACGAGGGCAGATGCAAGGCGAGAGCAGTAGCGATCCCCAAACAGATCAAGCAACATGGCATCATAGCAAGCTTCGTCGACACAGCGTAGTACAGCGATGGGAAAACCTTTGCCGTCCTTGTAGTCAACTCCAGTCGCACGATTTCCAATAGCGCTTCGATTCACACTTCAGACCCCGAAGTCGCCGAGCAAGCCGCCATCGCCCTCGCCCTGCTAGACGGTTGTGGGTCCGAGATCTATGGCAATTCCAAAACGGCAGTTAGGGCTTTTCAGAAGGGTCACATCGCCGAGCAAGCTGCTCGTCTTCTTAGCATCTCGAGTCCGGATGCTCTCTCGCATCATTAGATTCACTGGTTTCCCGCT
Organism: Dermacentor silvarum; assembly: GCF_013339745.2. Lineage (NCBI taxonomy): Eukaryota > Metazoa > Arthropoda > Arachnida > Ixodida > Ixodidae > Dermacentor > Dermacentor silvarum. Next base: position 137,019,235 of record NC_051157.2, read on the forward strand.
CACGTAGGGTCGGATGAGGGTGCTCCCCCGAACCTCAATGAGTCTGCTCACGAGGCTGCGCGCGACCTCACCGACCGCGCTTCCTCTGTAAGGAGCGCCGACCCCCTCCCCCCTGCGGCCACAGGGACGCTCCCGCTACTCACAACGAGGTTACGAAATTCTTCTGCATGTCTAGAAGGGTCTTTCCACCCCCTCACCCAAAATTTAAATAGGGCGCAAGCCGTTTCTGTTAGACTTTTAGAGACCAGCCCATATCCGTGTCTGGCCGTTGTGCACGAAGTCTACCCCGCCGTATATCGCGACGACGCCTGCCCGTCCTGCGGGCAGGCCTCCACTCTAGCACACATGCTCTGAGAGTACGGGTCGAGATAGCTCAAGTTCAGCAAGGAGAAGTGGGACTCACTTCTGTGTAGCCCCGCTCTAGACAAGCAAATCCTAGCTGTCTGGCGTGCCCGCGGCCAGGCCGGTGGGGTAGACCTGCCGGCCCCGACGTGGGTCTAGCCGGGTGCGCGACCAGTTCGCGTCCTCGCCGGACCTCCGATAAAGTTATTTCACTCACTCACCCACTACCACCTGACTGTTTCCTCATTGTTCCAAATATTTTCGGCGGCTTTTCGAATAACATTGTATGTATGCCGTTCCAGCGGCAGTTAATAAGTTCTATAATGAAACGTGCGGTGCCTATAATGGGCTCTGTCTAGCACAAGCTCGAATTTTTGAACACAAGCTAAAGAGAGAGAGGTTGGGATATCTTATTTGCAAGATAAATAGAGAGGTAGACCTGGGTGGTGATCTCTAGCCTGCTATTCTGCACTAGGGAAAAGGGAAGGGGTGTAACAATATAGAGATGACTATGTATTTGGAAGAATGCGAAATGATTCTTGTGTACACTGCTTTTCCGATGAAACCAGACGGTGCGCCTACACGTTTCAAGGTCATGTACGTTAACCCGCAGAAGACCTGCATCATCTTGATAAAGGATCCAAGTTGTTCGATACGAGGTAAGTTGCCTCCCGTGCTACATTTATTGTGCCATACAAGTAAACAAATCGAAAAGGTGCAAACACTCCGTCTAAACAGCCACATTAATAAATTGCCAGCTAGTCTAGGTGGCCCGAAAATACTTTAAATTGCGTCACTGTTTTGCGTTCATAAAACCAATGACAGAAATGTTACCATAGGTCATGTTGATACCAAATGAAAAATCTCACAGGACGATTACGAGTCACTAACGCGAATGTTTAAAGGTTAGCTGCGGAGTGCGCTTGGCTTTATCGCTCCTGATCGCCCAATCGCTTGCGGGTCTGAAGTTTCAGCTTCCCGCCATGATTTTTCAGTATAAAGAATGTTTTTAGCGTCACCATTTAAACTAGTACGCTCCGGTCCGACGCCCGAGTGCTCGCCGGCGTTCTTAGCGAGCACTAGCCCAGATGGTATGGCAATGATGGCATACCGGCGATGAGATACGATACTTCAACGAAGACGATGGTATAACGACGACAGCGTGATGACAGCGGCACAAGGACAATGTCGTGATAGAACGACCGTGATGACGTCACGGTCGTTCTATCGCAAGTGCGTGGTGCAGCAGCTCGGCGCGGCGGTGCCAGGTGGTTGCTAGGTAACGTGCGGTGATGTCATCGCCAGGCACAGTTTCTGGTCTACGCTATACGGGCCAACCTCCGGCTTAAACAGCCCCACTGTTAAAACGTTTGAGAACCCCACAAAGTGCTAGGTAAGGGCAGGCAGAGGACTAAACAATGCAGTAGAACTGACGTGTGAAACATTGTGTACACCTCATTTCAGCAATCTCATGTAAACTCGTCCTGAGGTTATTTCGACTAAATTTTACCCAAAAAGGACGCCTAGACCTCATATATGCGCGTAATATAATTGTCATAGGTATAAAGGCAGACTCGTCGCACCAATTGAAATAAAAGTTGAAGTCACTTACGCGCCGTCTCGTAAAATTACAAGGCATCCATCTTGACTGTCTGTCTGTGCTTATTTATTTTACTTCTAAAGGCAGATCTCGCTAGCTGTCGATACACAAAGCCTATTTAAACGTGTACACAGCGATCCTGCCCAGTAGCAGCGAAGCGTGGTTCGGGCGGGACTTGTAAATTTTGTAGACACAATTGTACACGCCGCCGCTGAAGGGGCTATATACAAATCATTCGTGGATAAGTTTTAATTCACTAGGTGAGCTTTGTCAATGCATATTCAAGCCTTGGTGTTGAAATTTTCTCTCGATCCTGTCCCCACAGAATGCGTCCTGCTGCAAACAAGTTCGACTGTGGATAGAGACCCTCCACACGACTGCCAAACAGTCTATAATCATCATTGCAGCTCATTTCATTGTCGAGTTTACTACCATAGCTGCAAATCTGTCCTTGTGACAAAAATTGGCCATGGTGCTTTTCGTATGATGGGTTCACCTGCTTTGTTGAGTAATGCTGGAAATATGATGGCTTGCAAATAAAAAATTACCCATTTTATATGCAATGTTATATTAAGTTTACTGTTGTATTTAAAGAATATACTGCCTGAACGAATAAAAAGCTACATAAATTCTGAGAATGGTCTACTAAAGCGTAAGCATTGTTTAGCTCGGCTGTGACTTCGTTCTTGTTTAGTTTTGCTTACTGGCCTTTCCTAGCTTATACACGTCTACCCATGGCCTTTACGGTGACAACAGAGCGCTTACCCCCCTATTCTTAAACACGCATTCATTCAACGCTTCTCCTCGACTCAGCCAAGTCGAGGCGACGAGCGTTCCTTCACTGAAGACGCCGTTGCGTTTAATGAACACTACTTCATTTTTCCTTCGCCAAGGAACGCCTTGAATATGTGCCCTTGACTGGAGTGAAGTACACTGACCAAGAAAAGCGTCTGATATCGAGGCAATGCTTAAATGTGCTCAGAAAAAGTCCAATTATTAAAGACAGATATGTGTTTCCCTTAATAAGGCTTCGTTATCAAACGACAACATGGCGCAATGCACAACTTTAGCTCAGCAACGCTGCTACTGTTAGCGTTCGACTGAGATCAAGCATGGAGCTGTGTTTGAGGTCTGGCAACGATCGCACTCCAGCAGCTGAGCATAGCGCATGGCTGAGGAACACCAAGAAACTTAGCGCGCGCTTTTGTCTGCTGCTCTTCGTTTCCTTGTGCTTAATTTGTGGCTCACGTTGCAATTGTTAATCGGGGATACTATGGGCGATATTATCCGTGTGTGTATTGTGACGGAGCTGGATTGACTTCAAAGGAGCCAGCGGATGGAACGGCCAATGGGCAGCTTTGTTGATTTTCAAGACCGAGTGCTGCGGAAAGCTTTCTGGAAAGCAACAACAGGGCGGAAAATATGGGTGAGTGAGCAATTTTTGCATAGAAGCACATTACGTTGTTGCGGCTTTCGGGAAGTTGTCGCCGCGTTATCAATAAAACGTGTCCGATGTATCCGAGCATGACTGGCTCCAGTTGCTCATGCCGTGGGCATTAGCACGTGAAGCATACTATTCGAGGCAGTACAAGATTGCACGAGACGTTTTCTTTTCTCTTATTTCATTTTTCCCTCTTTTTTCGAATTGGAGCTTGTGAGAGATTTGGCGCGACAATTTGTTTTCGGTTCAGCTTTTAAAACATAAACGCATAAGGTTACGCTCCGCGCCTGTGTCCAATGATCATTGCAGTATTGCGTAATAAATCTTTCAGTAGAGGAGAAGCAGTTGTAGTATTCATGTGAAAGAATGCATATGGTTGAGTGCATAGTTCCGGCAGTTTTAAGGAAACAAACGTTTTCGAGTCCTGTACTTTGTTTTAGAAGCGGTGGTGGTTAGTCGGTTTGTTCAAATTGTAGCACTTATCGTTACTGAACCAGCACTGGTGCCTGCATTTCCAGTGCTTCCTCACTTGATATATACGCTACGCAATCTTTCATTCTTCCGAAAATTTACTTGTCAGTAGTTCATTACCAGCATTAGTGTCTTTTCGCCTTACCTTCAGCAATGTGCTATGTCGTAGCATCTTATGCACGTTTCATAAACTAGGCTTTCAAGTTCACGCAAAGGCCACTTTTTTTTTTTAGTTGTGCTATGTGCTTTTATTTCATTTCAGTTGCTAAGGTACACTGAACTTAGCGTGCGAACGCCTTGTGTACATAACATTTTTGGCATTCTACTGCAGGATGTGGGCCTTGGAAAGACCAGCTGATGGAAAAAAAAAAACGTCTGTGCTGCACGGTAAGGCATGTGCCTGACGGGAAAGCACCGATAGATACCGTGTCTGCCTGTTGGAATTCCACCATCTCGCTTCCCTGAAAGAACCTAGGTGCTGCGGAAGTACTTGACCAATCTGCCCGGTAATTAGTCTATGAAAATAAGTATAAAAATAAGCACAAACTGTTCAATAATATTGATGTTATGTCTCGCCGCGTTAACAAAATGGGGAAATGAGCATCGTGTTGTTTAGAATCCCAAACATGAAAAAGCTATGTCATAACGAAATCAAACTCATATTTCATTCCTCTTAAACAGTCATATATTCTTGTTTTGAAGAGCATAGTCATTATTATGATGTGCGTAGTCATCAGATGCCGATAATGTTTTACGGTTGAGACGTGAGCTTTTTTACTGCCCACAATTTGTAATGCAGCCGCTTTGTAGCATTTGTAACCAGCACTTCAGTATTTAGTCGTATGCTGAAGCTACTTGTGCATGAGCAAGTGTACATCAAGAGATACACCATAATTTTGATGGCTGATCTCAGCCTGTCTGAACTAAGGGTAGTAATGTGCTCTATACTGTATTTTTCAGCATCGCCATTGTGAAAGTCTGCATCACCATTTGGCCTGGTGTGGGATCCCACAAGACACGCGGCTACCCTGCGTTTTGTTCCTTGGTCAATTGCTGAACTTGTACAAGCCGCATGGAAGCCAACTGTCATCCTGCATCGAATGGAAGAAATTCATTGTTCTGGTCTTCATAATTCATCTTATGCTGAAGCTAGAACCAGAGCAGAAACAGCATATATTCTAGAAGGATTTACCACTGCATACCATCAGGTGCCTACATCCGACAGTCGACTGTCTAGAACACGGATGGTGTTTTATTCTAGAATATCTTTGTCAGTAGTACTACGCTTGTGTTTGTAGGATCAGAGTCCAGGTGCTTAAGGTGGAGGGTTGATCTTCAGGACCTGAATAAAGTTTATCATACTATACCACCTCAAAGTGACGGCAAACAACATTACCTTGGTTCTGTCCAGCTACGTGGCATTTGCATATTTTAGAAGTTTGCCTAAATTTACGTGGGACAGCCTGTATACGTCACGTTTCTTTTAAGCGAAGGTTTATTGGCTCACTTGTGTCGAGGTCGGTCTGCGCGGAAAACTGTCCTTATCAGCATTCGCTCGAGCGTCGTCGTCTTCTTCAGTAGCTGGCTGGTTGGCGCCCCTCGGGTTGCGCTCGTGCTGGTGCCCGGCACGCGATCGTGCCACTTCTCCCGCGTTCGTCGTCGTCTTCTTCTTTCACAGCTGGCTCCGTTGCCGTTCAACATTCCAGCGAGGAGGAGGAGGAAACAACTTTATAAAAAAAAATTTCAGGGCGTTGTAGGTGGCCGCTTGTCTGCGGCGACCTCTTCCGCCCATGCAACGATTCCTTTTTGTAGCTTTTCTTCAGGAGACCGTATTAGGGTCTCCCATGTCGTTTCAGAGGGAGCTGGCAGAAGCTCTCTTAGTGGGGGAAGACCCTCGCATCCCCAGAGGATGTGTCTTTGGTTTGCTATGGCATTTTTGTCGCAGTTTTGGCATATTAGGTCAACCTCCCCATCTGTGAAGATCGCTAAGCGATGAGGAGTGATAAGGCTGTTATTTTGAATTCGGCGGAGGACAGTGGCCTGCTCTCTTGTAAGGTTGATGTGGGGTATTGGGTATATTCTCCTGTTCTCTTTGTATAGGTTGGTGAGTTCGTTGTAGGAAGTCACTACCTCTCCCATCGGGGGGTCCGGTTCCAAGGAGAGCGCGACCGGGTTTGTTAACCCTCGGGCCACTCTATGCGCTTCCTCGTTACCGGGATTTCCCGAGTGAGCGGGGACCCAGACAAGATTGATTTTTGTTCTGTCGTCCTGATTAAAGTTTTTCGAGATCTTGGCTGTATTTAGTCCCACACTGCCCCTCATAAAGCTGAGAATAGCGCTCTTAGAGTCGCTCAGGACAGTATGGGTAGTTGGGTTCATGATGGCCAGCGCTATGGCCACTTCTTCAGGCCTATTTGATTGATGCGGCTCTAGTTGAGGCCACATTTACAATTCTAGATTTTCTGTCCACGGCACTCAGGGTGTATGTGTTGTATCCCTGGTTGGCGGCATCGACAAAGACCGCGGTTTGGTCTTGCGTGTGCTTTTCGCGTAGTTTGTCTGCCCTGGCTTTTCTCCTGCCATCGGGCCTGCCTGCCAGGGTGTTTTTGGGTATTGGCTTGATTATTAGGTAATGTCTGATTGCGGGAGGTAGTGGTGCTCTGCCTCCCGTGGTGTATATGGGTTTAATGTTCAGTCTACTCAAGATGTGTAGTCCCGTCATCGTGTCTGATAGGCGTAATATTTGTGCTGTTTTGTGTGCTTTGATCAGCTCCTCTAGGGTGTTGTGCATTCCAAGTTGGAGGAGCTTCTCGGTGCTGGTATAAACAGGCACACCTAGGGCCCATTTGTACGCTTGTCTAATTATAACTTCTACATTAGCTTTGTCTGATTACAGGAGAGCGGAACATTCCAGCGAAGAATTTCACATCGCTTCTGTCGTCGTAATGGGGAGGCCGCGTTTATGGGTGTATGAGCCATTGCTTAAGGGGGTATGAGCCATTTATGGTCTTACAGTGATGGACAGATTTAATTTTGAAGCAATTTAATTTCGAAAAATCACAAGCAGCAATGGCGGGCGAATGCTGCAAACCACGCTGCCGAGCAAACTCTAGGCATCGAACGCAAGCGACAACAGCAACGAGCAGAGAATCGTACAACACAACGGAAAGAAAAGTTGCACGAAAGGGAAGGAAAAGTAGACGGAAATGGAACTAAAAGTAGTACGAAAGGGAAGGAAAAGTAGTACGAAAGGGAAGAAAAGGTAGTAGGTCAGGTCACGCACGACAAGCATCGCTTACCCCCCCCCTTCCCCCCCTTTTTCTGGACAGGGGAAGGGCTGTTTTTTTTTTTCAATAGTTATTCAGCTGCGAGACAGCGCTTGTACCGTCCATTTCTGTTTATTAGTTCACGGTGTATTAAGAATATTGTTTATTAAGGTTATTCAAACAGCATAATGGCGACGCATCGCTGCACACAGGAAAGGGACTGATTTTCGGAAAGAACTTTCTCCACTAGAAACTTCAGGTCACCCAATGCCTTTTTTTTAAGAAATCTGAATGATAAAACAAAGCCTTCACAAACACCTTTTCTATGTAGTGCCAGTCCTTTGCGATTGTTCACAATCTATTGCGTTATACAAACGCCAAAACAGCGTGACCAGAGTTCTTCAGGTTGTATGAAAATAACATTGATCCGAACCACCTTGAACGCCACTATTGGCAGAATAATCAAACAACATCTAATTCATCCCTCGTTTCGAATGCTTAATAAGCGCTCAGACACAATAAATGCAACAAGATTTTCTTTCACATCGATTTTTCATATGAAGAGGTGAAAAGGCATAAGCAGAAGAATTGTTGAAAGCCCCGTAAGCTGGACCGTATCACGCTAATTTCTCATCAGCATTGGCACAAAAGCGGCGGAGTTGTGCCTAATCGATTACTTGAGCTGCGCACATTGCTTTAGGCAAATAGCTAAAGAAGGCGATCACAACAGAACTATAGTATGAATGAAGTAGACGAGGACATTCCATTTTCCTGAACTTTCAGTCATCTGTCGCTTTTATAAGTACGCGTGCCACATAAGCAATCGATTTAGGCAACGCGCGTGCTGCACAAAACACGCCACCTAAGATCTTCGCACCAGTGAAACAAAGGCATTGGTACTCACAACGCGGCAGCCTGGTTACTGTGCAGGTACTCCGCCAGTGAGTTGAACAGAATCACGCGGTACGCAGCTCCTCTTTTTTGGCATTCAGATGGCGTACTCATATTTCTTGCAGCTCGGCTGCTCTGCGTGGCTCTGCACAGGGCAATCTAAACGTCGGCCGGCTAGACGACGCTTATTGATGTATTGCGCTTTTATAGTTGTCTACTGCACCCTCCTGACACACAGGTAAGCCTAATAGAAATCTGAAAAGCTATAATATGCTTGTGTTCCCGTAGTCTGGAAAGAATAAAACAAGTCATATAAATCACCTAAGTTAGACCGATAGCGAAATGCACCGCAGAACGTTTTGGAGAATTACCATTGGTGTTTGCGTTTCCCGCATAGCTGTAGCTGTAGCATAAGCATTGTACACTGTGACTATGCTGCAACTGTGTATTATATGTTTCTGTAAAAACGGTCAATATCCCCGTCTTTCCTGAGACATACCTGACTTTTTTTTCTGCAGCAAGTAAGATTGAGCTGCATAACTATTTCAGAAGTTAGGAAAATAAATGCCAGAAGCCAATGAAACTGGAGGCATGTCCAAGTCTTGAATTTATGTCTTGATACTATTAATTCATTCATCTGAGTGCGTCGCAAGAGTTCGCAAACGCCCAAACATTGCCAAACTCGGGACTTCATGCATGGCAGCCTAGAGTGCATGTTCAGAAAGTTATTCTGACGCAAATGCCGCCTTCAATTGGCAACAAAGCGCTTGCTATCTCGTTATCACCCATGCTTCCAGTGAGGTTGTTGCTCGAACGCTGTCCAATGACGAAACCGTCTTTCGCAGGAAAAGTGTTTTCAATACAGGCACAATACCGTATTTCGCGCCAGCATGTATTACTTTTCTCTTGGTGTGTGCATAATTAGCAATACTGGGTTATACAAGAATCAAGGCTCCAACCAAGTCCCAGAGAATATGATTTAAGGAGGCTATGTATCCGCATAATGAGCAGTGTGGGTCTGTCAAGTCAGGTAAAAGTGTGCGTATATTTGTGGGTTCGGAAAGGAGTGCGTTTGGAGTCGGCGCCAGGTGATTTCTTGTCCCTTGGTGAGCTTGGGATGAGGTGGGGGTTTAGTCTGTCTTGCGAGGCGGTAGTGTTCGGTAATATCGTTGTATGTGGTCAGTGGCTCGCTGACCAGGTCCCCTGGGTCAGAGACGGGACCCACCGCTCGGCTGACGAATCTTCGAGCACACTGGTGGGCCGCATCGTTCCCCGGGTTCCCTGCGTAAGCCGGGACCCATATCAATTCAATTGGGGTGGGTTCTTCTTCACTATCTTGTTGTTTGGGGCAGAGTAGGGGATGCAGTATTGGTAGCGTGGCAGGAGCCATGATTCCGCCTGCAAAGATGGATATGGCGGTCTTTGAGTCGCTGATTATAGTTGTAAATCCGGCCGCTGCAGCGAGGGCCATTTCCAGTGCCCTCAACTCGCCTTCCGCCGAGTTGAGGGCACGGACAGAACCAGCCGTCCTTATTGGTGTTGCTTGGGGCGTAGATTTGTTGTTGCATTGCTGCTGATGATCTGGGGAGGCTAATTACGCTGAACGCATACGTGCTATTTGGCAAGAAATATTGAGCAGCGTCGACGTATGCTGCTTCGGAGTTGGACCCGTGGGTTTTGTGCAGGGCTTGAACTCTTGCCTTTCGTCTGCGTCGTGATGACCTGCCCGCATGTTCTTTGGCAGCGGCTTGATTACGAACCTCTTTCTGATGTTGGGGGGAATGGTGGCAGGATCATTGTGCGTTGGAGATACTCTGTGCCCGATGCGGTCCAGGATCCTGTGAATGTGCGCTTCCTTGCTTCCCTGTGAATGTGCGCTGCGCTTCTTCGCGGTATTGTGTAACTCCAGGCTTAGGAGGTGCACGGTAGGTAAAATGATCCAGAAAGTTCGCCTTCACACATAACGATCGCCACAAGCATCATCATCATTATCACCCTATACTTATTTCCACTGCAGGACCAAGGCCTCTCCCTGTGATTTCAAATTACCCTTGTCTTGCGCTAGCTGATTCCAACTTGCGCCGGCAAATTTCCTAACTTCACCCCACCTAGTTTTCTGCCATCCTCGACGGCGCTTCTCTTCTCTTGGTATCCATTGTGTAACTCTAATGGTCCACTTGTTATCCATCCTACGCATTACATGGCCCGCCCAGTTCCATTTTTTCCTCTTAATGTCAACTAGAATATCGGTTATCTGCGTTAATTTGTTCTCTGATCCACACCGCGTTCTTCCTGTCTGCAAGCATTCTTCCTGTCTGATCGCCGCAAGCATTTCCCGGCAAAGATTACGGCTACATAAGCTGCAGTTCCCGGGAAGCAGCAACTGTAGCATACGAAGCAGGGAGTGGCATAGCTAGACTTTCGTGTGTAAAAGAAGAACCCACCTAGCAAATGCTTTGTGTTGTGACAAGGCTATGGGAAGGCCACGAATAGTGAGGACTCCTGAAGAGCAGCGTGCACACGAGGCGCGGCAAAAGTATGGTTAAGTGCATTTCTATTGTCTCTGGTCACCTCTTCGCAGGTGCCCGAAATATCGGCGCAAGCCTTGTCGGAGGCCGTCGAAACGTCTTAGTTTAAAGTGCATGTGAATGACGCCATGTGAATAGTTTCAAGCTACGTCGCAATGGGTAATCGTTACAGTTGTCGTTTATAGCTTCGCTGTCGAACCACCTTCACAGCGTGGATTTGAGACCGATTTCTTTTGATGAAGAATATTTTGTTATGTTCTCTCTACTGTCAAATAGGCACACACTTTTGGATAACCATTGCTGAGATCCTCTAGAAACAGTCTATGATGTTTTCACTGCTAATAGTGCTCCAAGATGGCGAAGAAGTAAAGATCTGGTACGAATTAAATATCTTATTGCAATAATGCTGAGGAAATAAGCATTAGGAACAATTTATTGTGTGGCAGTGGCCCACTCTACTGAGCGAATCATGGCTAGCGAGCTTTTTGCACAGAAGCAGCAATACTACTTGGATGCTACATTGATCCTTACATAAATATTTTATTAAGCATGCACGTTTATATCAAGAGAACACGTTTAACGGTAGCCCCGTAATCTTACAGCGAGGCAACGATGAACAGAAAGATGCCGAAAGAAGGTGAAACAATCACTCTTAGTGCAACGGGTAAGCTGAGAGTGCCTCCAAGTACAGAAGGTACGTCTACATCCTTTGTCGCATATCGCTCCGAAATGAATTTACACTGTTTTAATGCGCTATCATTCTTTGCGTACTTCACGCACTTTCCAGGGACTATCTATCTATCTATCTATCTATCTATCTATCTATCTATGTTTATGTACCGTTTTCCCGCCTACCTGGGTGGGTAGCTTGGTAGTACGTGGTCGAATGGGAAGCGCATGACGCTGCTGTGCTGAAGGAACAGGGATCAAAACCAACCAGAGGACCAACTTGGGTCACTGAGTATGTGGTAAAGTGTACACACGTGCCGTTCTTCAACAAATTTCTTTCACGCCGACATGGATTCAGGGTAGGTACTGTGTTCTAAGAAACAGCGGACGCCTACTTGGATCCCTGGATATGCGCCACTTGGTCTGTGCTGGTCTTCAGTGAACATCTCCGATGCCAACTTGGGTCGCTGGGTATGTGACAGTAGGTGTGCGTCACGCTTGAATGAACAAGATTTAAGCCACTGAGGATGAGCCGCCTCTACAATGACAAAAAAGTCCCTTAAATTTCTCCTATGCTGGAGCGCAATCGAACGCCTTCACAAGGGTTTCTCAAGGACATCAACCCGACGAATTAGCAGGCTGCCCCACAAATGCACTGGTTACGTGCCGCTCTTCAGTCAACTCCTTTCACGCCAACGTTTTAGCGAGCTGCGCCATGAATGCACTGGGTATGTAGCGCTCTTCAATAACCCTCTCGACAACTTGGGTCACTGAGTATGCACCAACAGGTGCGCGGCAAGCGCGAGAACAATTCTAAGCGTTCGCAGGCATGGGCGTGCCAGGCTTCTCGTCTCGGAGCCCACACGCGAGCTTCTCGGCAGTGCCACTAGATGGCGTAGCGTGTCAAGAAAGAAGCAAGAGGGTAGTCCTCGTTTCCGTACACGTTAAACGTTTTTTGTCACCTTAAGAACAGAGTTTTCGTCTCATTATTGGGCACCGATATGCCGTATGCAGTAAATGAACCCATTTCGGAAAGCTACAGCGTGGAATGAGACATGGTGTGTATGAATGTGCGGAGGGTATTGAGTAGATAACATTTCGCTCACTATTGACGAGCACGGGGTCGCCTTGTACGTAGAATAATTGTAAGAAACATAAAATGCAAACTTCATTTTTTTTTTCAAGTTGGATGGCGGACTACGTTCAGAACCTTTTTTCCTTTCATTTCTTCAAGAACAGTGTTTCCGAACATTGCTTACCTGTCCACAATGAGCGCTACATGATGACTCCTGGTAAACCTATATCGTCCACAGGCCCAACAACCGTACTCCATAAATATTCTTCCAGTCGCTTCTCTCTGCGAGCAAATCAATCTTGTGATTCGAGTTACAATAGCGAATTTCTGCAAGAGAATCACAGAGATGCATTGCACACAATTACTGCGAACTTTTAGGCTGCTCTCCTTAAGGCAGACGTTTTTACGTCGTTACGTTTTTTTTCTTAATTTTACCACACGTTCGGTTCTTTTTATCGCTAACGAATGCTAATTTTCAGATAATCAAGACATCATCAGTATTCGGGCTGTACTGGAAGACATACTTGTTTCCGAAAAAACACAGGTAGGACAGTTCTGCGGCTAATTTAATATTTTTATTTTTATCCGTTTTTCAATACGGCATCAAAATTGGCACAGAAACAGCCTCGAATGCCTTATTGATGATCTCGGCGCATCATGTCACCAGGTGTTCACTCTATTATGACGTTTCAATGGCACAATGCACGTTTTACAACACGAAGGCGAATGCGTTAAAAAATCCAAGCGTACTATATAAGTCAAGATTATTAACAAGCTAACTCCGACGATAAGCTTCATGCGGATTTTTAGAACTATTTCACTAAAGCAAGCTAAAGAAACTTTAGCGTCTTTTATCAACGAGCCACGCATCATAGAACAAATTACGCACCCCGATGAAGTCCATGGTTGTTAAATGGCTGCCACCAGGTAAACCTTCTAAGATCAGGGTCTGGCTTCTGAGCCACGTTGCCAGATAACGCTTCCATAGACGGACACCAGGCTGACAAGCGCTCAGCAGCACCTTCTCTAGATCGTGTTCCGGTGCTAACTGATCCGGCTGGGTGCCGCATCTCCCCGGCCAGGTCGAGCCGCACGCTACGGCCGCGTGTACCTTGAGTACCGTGATTATAGTGCGCTCGCCTCAAACTCAACGTTCCGAGCATTAATATATTAATATATATGCGCCTCGTAGGCGCATATATAATTTAATTCATATGCAGATGTATTTCGTTCTAAGCTTCTCATCAAAGACATCGCAAGCTCCCAAAAAATGTCTAACCCCTAGTGGACGAATGATTAACATTGTACCCAATGATTACTCTGCGGTCAAAGCAAGCAAGAATATAATGCGTTTTACGCAAGACCATCCTAGCATGAAGCGATTTCTTAAAGTTGGGCCCGGGACGACATTTCCAGAAAATCTGCATTTACAGAGAAAATCTGAGCCCCAGCCTCTATAAAATGGCTTTCAGCTCAGGAATCTACGACAATTGAATTCCATGTCCGCATTAAAAATTCTAATCAAGCATATCGGATGTGTTACCAAAAACTTGTGGCAGTGCTTAGGCTTCTGTTAATCAAGCATAATCTACTGTTTATTGCATTCATGAACTTGTCGTGCTATTCCTATTCCTTTCCTTTCTTCCTTTTAACAGCTGTCTTATTTTCATTGTCGAGCAGGTTTTCCTGCGGCATAAATGCGTGTTTCTATGAAATCATGGCGGCCCTCGCCATGTAGAATTTGCAGCAGTAGCATCGCAAATTTGTCGATCATGAGACAACACCTAGTACAACTGTCTTTGTGATACGTTTGTAGCTTGTCAGCGCTTCCCCATATTCTATAACCTACCTGCACCTTGAACTGCACATCGACACAAAAGTTATTGATGGCAGAGCTACCCCTCGACGGAAATAGACGCTGTACTTCATCGATACTCCACGGCAATTCTTTTGGAGCGCAGCCGCTTCTTCAATATGAAGGTGGCGCTGTCTTGAAGTCGGTAGAGTGAAGGAAAGGTTCGACACTACAATCGTTTGAGAAAACCGAGGTTACAAGCGTATTGGAACTTTGCTCTACTCAGTACTGCACATCGACTCAAAAAAAGCAAATGGCTACACCACTCCTCGGCAGAAGTGGTCACTGCGCTTCATTGAGACTCCTTGGCAATTCTCGAGAAGCGTAGCGCATCCTTCAGTCCAGGAGTGGCACTGTGCGCAATACAATGTAGTGAAAGAAGATCTTCGAGTCGAGGATTGTTTGAGAATAGGGGTGGGGGTGTTCACTTGCAAAGAGCCGTCATTTCAGGGCAAAGCCACAATAGGTGGCGAAGGTCCACTGGACAAGTTGAAGCAGCACACTGGACAGTTCAATGGGTATTCTGATGTTGGATCTCAGGCCCCGCTAACGGAAGGTTTGCACTCAGCGTCTTGGCAACTGCAGATACGCATCTGCCATGGATGTTTCCTCAGGAGCTCGAGCATTGCGCGTTCGAACATTCTTCCTACATAATAAAAGTACAGCTGAAAATTTTTAACGACGTTTCGACAGGCATATTAATATCTAATCATGTCTCAAGGTCACAGGTACGCCTGTGTACCCAAGAGTGCGCGGCTCTCGCTGCATGCTAAAAAAAATCCCAGGCTGTCAAAAGTGATTTCTTTTTTATCAACCACCGTTCACGACCGGCCCAACTCAGTGATAGCGTGGGCGGAGCATCCACTTGTTATATGAAAAGCAATGGAAAGGAATAAGGAATAGAATATAAAGGAATATAAGAGGAGTATAAGGAATATAAAGGAATAGCAATGAAAAGGAAGTCAACCAGGGTGGCGAGATGGGCTTGTTGGTAGTTCATGATGGTGTACAGGTACAGTGCACTCTGGAACAGGGACACATAAAGATACGAAACGCGACGCACTGCGTCGTGGGTGTCGTTCCGTGTCGTGATGTGCCCTATTCTACGTGTGCTAACCCTATAGACAATCTGGAATAGAACCGCTACATTTACCTACCACAGTAGCTCAGTAGCTATGGCACTGCGCTGCTGAGCGCGAGGTCCGGGGTTTGATTGCGTCCGCGGCAGTCGCATTTCTATAGGCAAGCTATGCCAAAATGCGCTCATACTTGGATTTAGGGGCACGTTCAGGAGCCACAGGTGTTCTAAATTATTCCGTAGTTCCCCACTACGGCGTGCCTAATAATGAGATCGTAGCTTTTGCACGTAAGACCATTTAATTTAATTGGTTGCTACATCATCCCAGCCGTGTATTCTAGAATTTGGCATCGCCATTGGAGCCAGCTATGCACATGTGCTAGGTCAGAGTCGGCATGATACTGAAATACGTGAAGTCGGCCACCAAATATTACAGGACATTGGGAATCGCGAAAAAGCTGAACTTCTACACAAGTGCAGGCCCATAGGTTCGGATTCAATGCTTCGATCGGTGGTAGTTCTTGCGACTTGCACAGTAACTGATTAAAATAGACGGGTCATGCCTTAATATAGTCGAAATTTCTATATCTCGTGAAACCTGTCCTGGCCCGGTTTAGATTACTTGTGAAAATAAAGAAAGCCGAGGCGCAAGAGATCTCAGGCACTACACTGACCCGGGCTACCAGCTCATTCTGGTGAAAATTATGTGTAGAGGCATTGTGGCAACGTACATTCCTTAACATTAACGAATACATTGTTTAACACCATTTAGTCGTAAGGCAGTAAGATGGCAGCTGCACAGAGAGAGGTCATTTTCAATTCATCTACAGTTCTTCTAAAGAAATCACATTCTACCTGTCCTTTTACAGACACTTGAAGTTGCTTTGACTGTGAACATGGACTCACCGGTGAATTACACTCAATGCTTGAAAGATTACAAATTCTGGACCCGATATCGAAATGTGTTTGTTTCCGAGAACCGTACTATCTATGCATCGGTGCACACGGTAAGCGTACAGCGGATTGTGAGTAGCCGACTAAAAATGTGTTTCCCCAATCGCTGAATTTCAAAAAAAAAAAGCGTGATGATTGTGGCCTCTGAAATGTGTCAGCATGCTTGAACGGCGCATTTTTATTTTTTTGCATTTCTTCTTCACCTTTTTCTTTTTCGTCGAAAGCCCGAACAAATGTAACCCTGAGATACAGGGTATTGAAAGATAAAGTATCAGCGATTCTAATAAAAACCTATACTCCCTGTGCAAAGAGTCCTTGAACAAGTGCTTTATGCTACTTTAGCGGACACAACTATTGCGAACAATTCAAGAAAACAGCTCAATATTCGTTTTTGAGGTCCTAGTGTACGTTTCCATTAGAAACTTGGAGACGATTGTATTGCAAGACAACTACATCTTTTTTATTCTTCTAGAGCCCTTGTGTTCCAATGTATTCTTCATGAAATTTGACCCTCAATACGCTAATTTCTTGCATTCCGAGGCAATGGTCTCGACACAAGGACGGACCCCCGCTGCCCCATGCGACGCAGAGTAGTGCGGGAGAAAATCTAAAGGCCGTCTTGATTTTCTCGATCACGGCAGAAGCGCAGCTGATACCAAATCCTCCCACCTTCTGGGCTGGGGTGCTTTAATAATAAAAAAAATTCCCAGCCTGTAGTGGCAAGACAAGTCCCAGGTCGACCTTGGCTGAGTTTGTAGGTCCCATTTATGGAACCAGGCGTTTTCTTTTTCTTTTTACCTTGAGTAGTAGAGCTATCGCTATAAAATATTTATTACAAAACTTTAGCCGTATAGAAAAGCGGACCTGCCGAAGTCAGACGAGGGCTTGAAGGGCCATTCCCAGCAGCTTGAGACATGCAATAATCATCCCAGCTTTGCGATGATTCAAGGAGAACATCACTACAGGCTAATTATTAAAAAGGAGCTGAATGTAGTATTCACGAATACGCTTGGGGGCCGTACCTGTTGCACACACGAAAAACGGCAAGACGCTTACTTGGATAGAGCTTTTGGTCAGGCCTATAAGCAAGGCAAAATACGTTTTGTCCAAATGTAATCTAATGAAATTGTTCACTCAATGAGCTACCTCACGTAAGAAGTCCGTCTTTGTATCGCGAGTGCCGCTGTCGGTATTATTCCTCGCTGCACAAAACCCTCTTATGGTCCACGAACCTCTAAGTGTCACTCGCTGTTAATATTGCCAACAACATTTTGTGCTTTTGAGCGCGTACACGTGTTTAAACGTGAGTTTGTGCCTGTGTATCAGTGTCAAGCCATTGCAGGCAAACGTGGCAACTCACCTCTTAGAAAAAAGGTGATTCGCCACTTTCTCAAATTGATTAAACGAAGTAAACGTTTCGGTTGGAAAACAAAAACAGTGAGTCCAAATAGAATGGCCGCAAGTAAAAACGAGACGGGAAGGGCATCCGTGACGAATGATTTCATGGGTTCTGCTGCTCCGGTCAGAAAATCATGGCATACGCTCTGGCCAAAAGAACTAATTCGAAACCAATTTGGCGGTGCGATAGGAGGAGTGCCTTAAGAGGTATGTTAGAAAGAAACCGACGAGTGGTCGTTAATTTGGTGTTCAGCAGCGCGAAGTCACGGCGCACAGCAAGAACAGAAATCGAGGACCTGCAACTAACGTTTATTGCGTGCAGCACACGGAATAAAGAGGGTGCCCCAGGTAACGTTAGCCGAGCTAAGTAGAGAAGCTCTTAAAAATAAAATCTAGAATATACGACGACGCAACCAATGGTATTCGGTCAGCAGTGACATACCACATCAGGAGCACTTCTTTCTTAATAGAACTATGTATAATTAGATGAGAATAATTACCGAATTTTTAATTACTGAATTGAGGACTCGAGTTTTGAGAGAAAATTAATAATTGTGTCTTAAAAGAGCCGATTTTATTATATTCAGTGTGCTATGTCTCCCGTGAATATCTTTTCATCGTTAAAAGAAAGCGCGCGAAATATGAAAATAGCCGCATGATTACGCTTCTGCACGGCGCGACACCAGCGGTCCCAGGCGTTAACTCATGAGTTGAAGTGAAAGTGACAATTAGATACACTTGATGAAGACAGCGCAAAGGCGAGCACCAATTTTATCCTCTGAGGAAGCATTCAAGATTACCGCTAGGCATGACTTCTGATTAAACCAATGCCGTAGGATGGGTCACTAGTTTTACTAGTCAACGGTGGTATGATGAACAGCAATGATCGAAACGGTAACAAAATAAGACAGCAAAGGAGACACAAAGTGCTAACTAGGGAAAGCTGCTAGCTGCTGCTGTTTCTTAAAGCCGCCCTTTACGCAATGTCTTACGCCAAAAAAATAAAGCTGTGCATGAGAATGGCAGAATCGCTTTCCAGTCCGTGCGACATCGAATGACACAAAGAGCGTGTTGGCAATCGTGAGGTTAACACGTTTTATCAATTTTACAGCATAAACTGTCATGGGCTCATTCCAATTGCCGTTTCGGTTCGCGATGGTGCCGCCGCCGGCGGTGTAATCCGCCGTAACCGCTATCACCGGAAATGCGAAAAAAGTTCCCGATTCCCGCTGGCGCCGAAACCTCGCCCGCTGCGTGGGAGCCAGATACTCCACCACTGAACCACGCAAGCGGTTGCTATCGGGCAGCGGAAAAATGCCCTAAAACGCTACCAAGCGCGCAGGGGCAGACGACCCGAGCCTCTGCCATACTAGTATGGTGGCGCCATCTTGGTAAGGCGCCTGCAAACGCAGCGTGTGCAGGCGCAGACGACGAGATGCGATTGAGACGAGGCGAGCAATCAACGCGATCCCGAGCTTCCCGAGCTGCCGTGCCTCCGCCAGCATGGCGGCGCCATCTAGTTAAGGTGCCTGCAAACGCAGTGTGCCCGACATGTAAATTGCAGTTCTAAGGCTTGATCGAGCTCAGCAGACTGCTGTGCAGAGAGTATTACAAGCCACAGCTCGTGTCGACGCCGGGCGGACAGTTCAAATCATTCACGTCAAAACGAGGCGAACAGACTGCCGCGAAAACCTTGTTGTGCGTGGTGCCCAAATTGGAGCTACTCTTGAGCCGCTCCACCAACTTACGCTGTGACTCTGCTGCGTGTGCCGCGAAGGCCTGTGACATTTTTTTTTGTTCTATTCTTCTTCTCTGGAGCATCCATTCGTACAGCTAAAGTTATTCTTGTAAATGACACTCGAGGGCCGCTTTCTCTCCCTCTCGGCGACTGCATAGTGAACAATGAAATAATTCAGTATTTACTTGCGCCGGCAACACTAATCAGCCGGGACACACGAAAACTCCATCGTGGTACATCGCTATTGTATTTATAAAGTCTTAGCAACATATACAAGAAGTGATGGATATTGGAGATATCACGAAATTGAGGAAAGAGAGAATCCCGTGTGCTCAAGCAAATCTATAGCGTCCCTCTGCCGCTTCTTTAGGAAAAGCTTTTATAACTGAGAGTCATGCTAGTGGTTCGATCAAATAACGCACCATGTTTTCTAGCAGTAAAAAAATGCTAAGCAAAGCATAAGCAACCCAATAAAGACCACCCCTGCCTCTTTTCTGACGTGAATAGGAATAGCATTGTGCTAAGATATTCGTGGTGCCACTGACTAGCGTTCAAGTAGGTTTCTTTATCATGTCAGAAAGTTGGTAAGGGATTGCTTTCGCCATTGTTTTGCAATATCAATGTCTGTATTTAACTAACACAATTGCAAGAAAACTTGTATTACATCCGTAAATTCTTGCCATTTCTTAGTGTATTTGATGACTCAGTGGTGATAATGTTAGTGTTCATATTAAGCGTACCGGTGTTAATCTCCGTCAAAATGCTTTTTTTTAGATTCACGACATGTACTCTCCGGACATTTATTTCCAAGGACCTACACTTGCCTCCAAATTAAGCAAGTACAGTCAAACTTTGAAACTTTCAAAAGATGATGAGAATCAAACGTGCATCAGCTACTTTACCGGAAGGTAAGGAATGCTGCCCACAACGTGCGGCAGATAATTGTGTAGCGGAACTGAACGACGACTGAAAAAAATTCAGAGCCCTTCCACTACTGTAAAGATAGAGGCCAGCGAAGCTGTGACTATGGTGGGTCTGCTGTAGTGACCATTGCCCCCACGATGAGAATGGGCGTATCGTCGTTGGGCATCACCCAACCGAACGTTTCTATCATGAACGTTTCGATGTCTTTCGTAGGAGTTGCAGGGGAAACGTACACGGTCGTGATCACCATACCGTCAAAACCTTTGATTAAAGGCGGCTACGCCAATCGCCGCGCGCACAAAAGCGCTAACACACTCACGTGGTTGCCAGGGTGACCTACGTCACGGAATGAATAGGCAAACCTAAGATCCAGTGAACACCACGCTATAAGGCATACTTTTTTACAATCCTGAGTTTGAAAACGCCGCCAACCCGGCATTTTCATACGACTCCACGAGGTGGCGCGACCTGTCTGAAATGGTTGTACACTACACTTTCGTTTTTTAGGGACGCAATATCCTGGAAAATAGCCTACAAGAGCTTCACTGTAAAAGATGATGCATTGAAAATGTTGGTATACCTGCCACGACGCCAGAGTTATGGCATTCTTCTGAACACAATTTTGCGCTTCAGATTTACTATGCGGACCAGCTTTAATGGGGCCGGAATGCAAAATCGCTCCTGTACTTTGATTTAGGCACGCGGTAGTGCGCCGTATGTGGTAACAACTACTCCGACTCCTCCTCTACGGCGTCTCTTATAGCCACAGTGTCGATCTGTAATGTTAAACCTCTGCTGTACCAGCATGCACATATCGCAGTAAATGAATTCAGAGCTGGAGGAACGACTGAAGCCTGTTCTTGTTTTTTGTAATTTCCAACGTTTTAAACGAAATGGCTGCTTCATATTGATGTTGCGGACTTCCGAAATTACTTCCGGAACAAAGCTTAAGCCAAATACCGTATTATTATGGTAAATTCGACTGATCTCTTTCGAGCGCTCTAAAGTGCTCTCACGGTGCGATTTACTTTTGACAGTGTAATCGAGAGCTTGGAACATATTGCCCTGGTTAATAGAAACCACCGTGCTTAAGCTCACAGCGCTCAGAGCAACTGTCCCCTTCGAGCTGGGAGCGTGCCTGAGATCCGACTGAAACTCAAACACGTGGCTAGTCTGATTGTTCTGGAGCAGCTAGCACGTTCGGCTGGGGCCAGCTTTATCGGACAACAACCTTGAGAGGGCTTTGCATAGCTGCAACGCGAGTAGTAGCGCTGTAGGAACCTGTCGATATTGCTGTCGAATGTACCATTAGTTAATCATTGTGTTTCCACTTTGTGACGTACTGCGTTTTCGTGGCGGGTGCGAGCGGTAGCATGTGGAAGTTATTCAAACTTAGACGGCCTTATAAGTGTGTCATTCTGCTCAGTCAGCGGTTAATTTGTTCGAATCTGCGATGTCTGCTAGGTAACAATTTATTCAATGCAACAAGTTATTGTTGCATTGAATCACCCACCCATGCCAACCCGCTTATTAGCATTTGTTTATTTTATTTGTGAGCAGATAGTTTTTGGTCGAGAGTGCAGGCATTGGGAGGAATCGTTGTAGCCTTCGGAGTTTGTAGCCTCTGCAGGTTGTAACCTGCTATGCTAAGAATTTTTTTAGAAGCACCATTTGAAGCGGGAGATAAGGTACTAAGACAACCAGTAGGCAAGCTCCTTCAAGTAACCAAAGACTTAAGAAACGACAAAGCATGAAAGTGTCTAACTCAAGCGATCAGATAGAATTTGTTTAGCTGTTAAAGCACGAAAGCGCTATTGAGGAAGCAGTAAAACATGGTTGCAGCTTGAAATCGGTGAGAAGAAAACTTCCCATTGGACCGGGCAAGATGTATGCAGTGAAAGATGAGCAGGGTGAGGGAGTCAGCAATTTCGATTATACAGTAAAAGCAGCAGAATATTTCTACACTAACCTTGTACAGTATACCAGAGCAGCCATACAACCTTCAGTGGAAGTAGTGATCAACAGGATACAATGTCGCCTTCTATAACTAGCCATGAAGATAGAAAGGCCTTGAAACGCATGTTCGGAGAAAAAGTGGCCGGAGAACATGGAATAGCAGTCCATATAACCAAAGATGGAAGAGGTATTAAGTTTCAAAAGCTTCCGCCCTTTATACGCAATGCCTGACGATGTCAAGGCTACCAGAGCTCAAAGGATGCCAACATCATACTAACCCACAAGTAGGGAGGCGTTAACCCTTCAACTGGAAGTTCAACAATATTGTTGTCCTAACAAAAGCATCTGCAACAACTATACAAATGTAAATATTAGTCTGTTCCTTTCAATTTACCTTTATTTATGTACCTGCTCAACAGTGGTATTCAATAAAATATCAAGCGCGAGCAGCAGCAGATGTGTTGGTCACAAAAGCTGAGGCTTCGTCATTATCTTCTTAGCGCACGTGGGGGTCATATTCTCGCCGCAATTTTTTTTTTCCTTTTTTAAGCAAGCTCTTATTTCTTAACTTCGTAAAGGCACATCTCAAGAACACACAGTAACCTTTCCATTGCAACTGCCAGAGACCAGTTTTGAACCATACACTTGCCCGTCACCACCTGCTGAACAATAATTTTAGGATAGGATAGGAATAAACTTTATATGTCCAACGGTTATGGCTGTTGGTGCCCGGGGCTAGGCTGCCAGGGGTCCATCGCCGGAGCAAAATCTTCCGCGATCCTCGGCAATACCCCTGGCCCGATGGGCGGCCCACTCCTGGTCCTCGGATGCCTCGCTGGGCAGGGCGGCTTGCCATCTCTCAGCGAGGCGCCCGCCTTCACAGGGTCCTGCTGTTGTCTTCTGCCTTCCTCGTGGTGCTTCTTGCTCATGGCGTTGACATCAGCCCGTTCGTGCTCGCACCAGGGGCAGCGGGGCGATGGGTGCTGCGCGGGCCACAGGCGGTGCAGGTGGTAGAGGTTGGTGAAAGTGCCTGTCTGCAACCGCCTCAGGTCGACTGCCTGGGACCTGTCCAGCCGCCCGTGGGGTTGTGGATATTTCTTACGTTCTTTCTTGTAGTGACCAAGAACCTCTCGGTACGAGACCGGAAACTCCTCGACATCGCGGTTGGCATCCCCGTGGCCCCCAGCTCCGTCCGCGCGATTTGGGTTGTGTTGGTAACTCCTCCGTTGGGGTCCCGCACAACAACGGCAGCGGCTGCCCTCTGCGGGATCGCGTCGCGGCGGGTAAGCTGCCTCGCTCGTTGTGGTTGGGCGGGATGCCGGGGACGGGATGCCGGAGACTTCGTGTCCGGCACGATTACGAACAAGGTCCTCAAATGGTTCCCCGCGCACGTCGGGGAGCTTGGCACCACGAAAAACAACAGCCGCGACAACAACGACAACAACAATACAAACGGCCGAAGACACATCGGCATCCCGCCCAATAATTTTGACCTATTGTATCTCGCGGAGTTTTTAGAGAAACCGTTTAATATATCAATTGGCATGTATTTAAGCAAAGTAAAGAATAACTAAAGCAATAAAACCATTCTAGGTAAAGTCTTTCTTATCTTGCCAGTTAAAGGGTTCCAAAAATGAATAATTATGGGACCATTACCTTGCTTCCAATATTGTATAGTATATTCACCAAGATAATTTCCAACACAATCGGGGCCACACTTGCCTTCAATCCACCAAGAAAACAAGCTGGCTTTTGGAAGTGTATACTCTACAACGGATCACGTCCATGTCATCGATTAGGTAAATGAGAAATCTGAGTACAATCAACCTCTCTATATGGCTTTCATAGATTATGAAAAAGCACTTGATTCAGTAGAGATACCAGCAGTCATAGAAGTATTGCGTAATGAGAGAGTACAGGAGGCATATATGAATATCTTTGAAAATATCTACAAATATTCCAGAGCTACCTTCCTTCTGCACAAGAAAAGTAGAAAATTGCCTATCAAGAAAGGAGTCAGCACTGCATGCTGTAGAGGACGGTAACTCTGCATGCACTGCATGCTGAGAATAAGTATTCAAGCGATTAGACTAGGAAGGCTTATCAGTGAGGATCAACGCCGAATATATCAGCAACCTTTGGTTTGCAGATGGAATTGTCCTGTTCAGGGAATTGTCCTCTTCATGAATTGCCCCAAATGATTCGGGACCCTAATCGACAAAGTGTAAGAGTAGGGTTGAAGTTTAATAGGCAGAAGGCAAAGGTTATGTTCAGTATCCTGGCAAGGCAACAAGAAATTATGATCGGCAATCAGCTTCTGGAGTCTGTGCAGGATTACGTTTATCCAAATCAATTACAGTGTACTCGGATCATGTAAAGGAAATATACAGAACAAAAATGGGTTGAAGTGCATGCGGCAAAACATCCTCTAATTCTGACTGGTGTTGGGTTCATATCGCAATAGGCTACACGTGTCGCAGTTGTCAAGTTGCAGTGATAAATGAATGGTCGCCACTGCGCATGTGTAACCTGGAGCTACTTGTATATATGGGTGTGTGCCCTACGTTACTGTGTTCTTTGTGCTGTTTTGTGGCTGCCCGTCTCATGCCTGAATAAAGGATTCGAAAAGCATGCCACGGCTCTGAAGTTACATGACTGGCGACGAGGATGGGATCCAGGCAGCCGGAAAAACAGCAGCGGTTCAGGGTGCCATGCTCGGAAAGCTTCCAGAGTTTGATCCGGACGGTGACAACTGCGATGTTTTCTTCGAGCGGTTCGAGTGTTTTGTCGCTGCTAACGACATCGCAGAGGATAAGAAGTTGCAAGT
This sequence comes from Dermacentor silvarum, assembly GCF_013339745.2. Classification (NCBI taxonomy): domain Eukaryota; kingdom Metazoa; phylum Arthropoda; class Arachnida; order Ixodida; family Ixodidae; genus Dermacentor; species Dermacentor silvarum. Next base: position 137,044,248 of record NC_051157.2, read on the forward strand.
GCTACTGACGTCAATCGGGGAGAAGGCATACGTCACGCTCAGGAGCCTTCTTCTGCCGAAAACGCCTACCAAGGAGACGTATGACGCGGTCATCGCAACGTTGAAAAAGCACTACACCCCGAAGTGCTCCGTGGTTACGGAAAGATACCGTCTTAGCCAAAGCAAGCAAGAACCGCACGAAAGCATAGGGGACTTCATAGTAGGACTCGAGCAACTGGCTGCAACGTGTGAGTACGGCACATTTCTTGAGCAAGCCCTGCGGGATTGTGTTCCGACAGCATACGCTGTAGGCTTCTTCGGTACAACGAGCACGCAGCCGCTCGCCGGTGGAGCGCACCGGCGGATAAATGCACGCAAGGTGTGCACATGCGCGGCCTCCCTAGCGAGCTAGTTTCGCTCCCTAGTGCATCTCGATTGGCGTTGTCTTGCACCAAATGGGTAGCGCTAGGTGCCCTTTAGCATTATGACAAGATGGGCTGGACGGACCAGGCCCTGTATCGTACTGTGCACCTCAATTCGATTCCTTGCGGCGTGTTCTCGTCATTATCTGCATTCATTCTGGGATACTACTTGAGGTTGAAGCGGCAAGGGCACAAGGTCATCCCTGCCTTCTTTTCAACCATGTCTGTCTGTTCTACGAAGTATTAGTTTCTACTTAGTTATCTTTCAATCCATGGTACTACTAGCTCGGTAATAAGAGTTCAATTTGGACTATTACACGACCGCTCCCTTACAGGTGTGTCGGTGATCGCGGTAATAAAACAGTTCACGAAATGAAATAACGCGCCATGTTCGTCAAGTCCAATTTCATGCAGACGAAGTGACTGCATGAGTACTATAATCGTAATTATTCGGGATTAACGCCCCAAAACCACGAAATTGAGAGATGCCGTAGTGAAGGGCTATGGAAATTTCGACCACCTGGGCTCATTGACGTGCACCTAAATCTCAGCACACGGCGCTCGGGCATTTAGGCCTCCATCAAAAAGATGCTATCTTAAGCTCTACACGACTCCACAATCTTTGATTTGCGCATCACATTAGGACGTCTGCGCATATTTGTGCACCAATCAATTACGGAATCTGTCTGTTTGGTAGCGAGTATTCTTACATTTTGATCCCATGTCTTTATTTGTTGGCGCAGACAGCTATTTTCTTTTGCTCGGCGGTAGACTACAATTTGCTCGGCGGTAGACTACAACGCTAAGAAAGGAGGCTGTGCGAGTGGAATGTAAAATAAACAGAATTAAATATCAGGAAGAACATTGGGTTTATTTTCCCATAAAAAACAAAAGAATCGAAAGAATCGATTGTTATTCTCAGCTTTAATATCGCGTGTATCCGCCGTCCACGCGAACTGCAGCTTGTAGCCGGCGTGGCATAGACTCGTAGAGCGCTTCTACGAAGTCCTTCTCACTAAGGCGCTTCCACTCTCGGGTTATGGTGAGCCAGAGCTCGTCAGCACTGGCACTTACCAGATTCATGCGGGACAAACTTTCCTTCATTGCGCCCCACACATTCTCTATCGGATTCAAGTCTGCACCTTTCGGAGGCCAGTCAAGGACACAAACGGCACGCTCTTGAAGCAGATTTTGCACAGCTCTGGCAGTGTGCACCGGGCTCCGGTCATGCTGGAAGAAGTAGCAGCCATCTTTAAATGGCCCGTCCAGAGCGTATGGCACCAGGTGGTAGTCCAGAATTTCACAGGAGGCGTCAGCTGTGAACGATGGGGACAGCCGGACTAGCGGACCGAGGCCCTCTTTGCTGATTGCTCCCCACACGTTGACAGCACAGCGGCCGCTACTGTAGGTCTCAGAAACATACCCGGGTTCGTACCTACACGATGAGAAAAAATAAATATTGGTCTTTCTAGATGAAACCCTTTTGCGCACCGGAAGATTTGGTGTGGCAAAGATCAAAAAGAAAATAAAATACCTGCAGTTGTATGGTCTCCATACGCGGCGCTCTTGATCCCACCGCGACGTAAATGTCGATTCATCCGAGAATATCACTTGCGTCCATTCTTCTCTAGTCCAGTGCTCATATGCCCTGGCAAATTGGAGGCGTTGGGCTTTTTGTCGATCTGTCAGGTGTGACTTTTGCGCCGCGACAAATCCACGAAGACCAGCTTCTCGCATGCGCCTTCTGATTGTCTCCTCACTGTCTTGCAGGTTCAGTGCTGCCTTAATCTGGCCGGCGCTCTGCAAAGGATCGGCGACTGCTGCAGCAACAATGAGAAGGTCGCATTCTTCCGACGTGCATCTGTGTCTTCCGGATCGTGGTGCATCTGACAGTCGGCCGTCTTCATCCCTGTATGGCTGGATAATGCGGTTGACCGCGCTTAAAGACTTCCCTGTGAGGTGGCATATCTCGCGCTGAGATTTCTCTTGTAACCAAAGCTTAGTTATTCTTCTCCGCACATCGATCGGCACTCTTTTCGGCATGCTGCCTCGATAGGAACAAAAAGGTGAACTTCGTGTCACTGGCATGGTTCAAATATATTCGTATCTCTTTATCAATCTGGCCACCGATATGCTCACGGTTTCGTCAGATGAAACCACCGTCCTTTGCGAGCGTTAGTCACAGTCGCCTACGGGAAATAATGTGATCATACGATAAATAGGAAGCAAAGTAGCAAAAGAAAAAAGTCATCCAAGCACACGAACACGCACGCACGACGGCTTCTGCTCCAACGCGCGTGCATCCGCACACGCGGCTTGTCACAGACACCACCCACCCAGCGCCCCTTATCAAAACGCTAAGGGACACATAGGGCACCGTTTTGTAGCAACACAACGCGAATCTAGGTGCAATACGGAGCAACGTTTGCTTGCTAGGGAGACCGCGCACGCGCAGACCATGGTACTACTTTTCTGCGCGCATACTCCGCCGGCACGCTGCTGCGTGTCCGGCGTTCCGAATTATTCTGAGAGCGCCAGTACGTGAAGAAAGCACAGCTAACTGATAAGTACCGCGAGGTATTTCAACCAGGATACGGGGCCATTAAAGGGTTTCACGCTAGTATTGTGCTTAAGAAAGGCGCTAGTCCCATTTTTTTTCTTTTTCTTTTTGTAAAGCGAGACATGTGCCATACGCGTTACGCGAGCAAGTAGAACAAGAGCTGCTTAATATGGAGAAGGCAGGCATTGTGCACCGCGTGAGGCACAGTGCTTGGACCACCCCGCTGGTGATAGTGCCGAAAAAGAAAAGCAACCGTCGTGCATATGGAAGCTGCACTACGCTGCACACGCTAGCACAACGCGAAAGACGAAGCACGTAACTGACCACTAATACAACGCGCAAGACAAAGCACGTAACTGAATCGTCACCGAGTCAAATCAGCGCGTACAGCGCGTCGTAATTGCAGCCTCCGCGATCAACTTCAGAAACATTTTCAGAGCTAATTGCGGAGGCCACGCTCCGCTGTGCTGAGTACGGTGAACGCCACCTAGGTGGCGTTGGTAGTGCTTCTTGATGCCAGCGTCCCTTCGAATGCTGGCATCGAGGCGTCGTAGTGCTGAGACCACCGAAGCGTTCACTGTCGGTGCGCGTTAGTGTCATAATGCAGTACTTCTCTTTTCTGCTCGTAGGCGGCGGCACCGCCCCGAGCAAGAGCGCGGGTACACGGAGGAGTGTTAGATATATAAGGCGCGTCTGTGTAGCTCTCTGCAAATGCGTTTGTGGCGCAATGGGTTAAACGCTCGGCGATTGAATAATGGGATTCGACTGTGCGGGGATTACCGGGTCGCAACACTACAATTGCTGGTAGGTACAGCGTTTGACCACTGGCGCCACGCTGCGCCGCTCGCGCGTACCGCGTTTCTAGGTGGTTTCTGTCGCCGAGGGCGCTCGAACGCAATCATATGGTTCGCATGAATGCAACCCTTGGAAGCGTGGCAGAAGAAGCCGCTTCGAACGGCCGTGTTCAAAATGTGCTCTGCTGGTAACAGCGCATCGGCCCTAGGCCGAGGATCTCTTGCACCGTCTACCGTTACCGGTAATTACAAGATCGTTCTTCCTCGTTTGCCATCGGGAAACACCGTTCTCAACTCAGTGTTCCTACACGCGGACCTCGCTGGTCGGCCGTACCGCGCCCCGGATTTTCGTGATGCCCTGCTCTCGGTGCTCGATACCAAGGACATTCTCGGAGCAGGCCAGTATCAGATGAGCCATCTGTGGCTCGTCACCTGTGCCAACAGCCTTTCCAAGCAGAAGCTCGTCGATAAAGGTGAGCTACTAGTCAAAGGACTCAAGTGCCTTGTCATCGACCCAGAAAGCCGGAACATCAAAATGAAGCTTCTGTGGCTACCTCCTCACCTAGAACAGAAACGTATCGTTGAAGCGTTGGAACCATATGGCATGGTGCAATCCATAACCAGAGAAATGTGGCGTTGCGAAGGCATGGAGAGTTGGCAGATGACGAATCGTGATGTAGAATTCACGCTCAAAGAAGGCCTCTCTACCAGTTCCCTCCCTCATCTTCTGACGATCTTCGGACATCAATGCTTACTTTTGATTCCCGGACGACCTCCCTTGTGCCTTCGATGCAACAGAGTAGGGCACATAAGAAGACAGTGCAAAACACCACGCTGCGCGAAGTGCCACCGTTATGGTCATAACGCAGAGGCATGCGTTGGCACGTATGCTGACAAGCTTCGTGGAAGTAAACCGGTGGACGATGACACCATCGTTAACCACCTCATGGATGTAAGTGAGGTCGTAGATGCCTCTGGCGAAGCGCCTGCTGAAGACCACCGGGCTGAAGAAGTGCAAATATCGACAGCTGCGGACACAGCTACAGCGAAGGTTACTGAAGAACAAACAGTGACTAACCGTGAAAAGGACCCTTGTGCAACGTGGACCGAATCACCACCTTTTCGGGACCAGCTTCATCCTGCCGAGGATACTGAAATGACTGAGACATCAAAGAAGCGTCCAGCGCCGGCAGATGATTTGGAGTGCTCTGGGAAAGAGCCAAAGGTCGCCGCGGCTAAGGCGAAGAAACCCCTTCATGGAGTCCCTGTGAGTGCAGATGCCGCTGCAGTTCAAGAAGTTGCTGCAGCTGCGACACCTCAAAGGGATGGGACAGGCAGAACAAAGGTAGCAGCGCTACGTGTAGGCGCTGCGCCTCAGTAGTGGAATCATGGCGGGCGCCCTTCCCTTAACGTTTGGAACACTGAATGTCCGTGGCTTACGTAGTAAGCGACGGCAGGGTCAGTTATTACACTTGTTGCGTAGCCGAGCGTTAGATGTTATTGCAATTCAGGAAACAAAAATTGAATCCGATGACGACACAGCGGTTGCTGTAGCTCCATTTCTTTCGGAGTATGAAGTATGTGTCAGCCACGCGATTGGTGTCTCTGGAGGATGTATGATATTTGTGAGAAAAACGCGGCAATGCAACGCGTTGGGACTGTGCACTGAAAGGGAAGGGCGCCTTGTATGATGTGATGTCAATATGGATAGTCATGTTTGGAGGTTTCTTTGCGTGTATGCGCCACGTAAGGCACGCGACCGGGAGGACTACTTTCTCTCATTGACCCAGCACTTACGCAATGACCGTGTATTAGTTGTCTTAGGTGACTTTAATTGTGTGTGTAGTGGTCAGGATCGGTCGTCTACAAGGCAACGCCATGATACCAGCGCTGACGTTTTGAATGCCATGACATGTGACTACCAGCTTGTTGATGTAGGGGATCATGAAAAGGTCCCTTTTCGCTACACACATTTTCAAGGTACATCTCATGCAAGGCTTGATCGAATTTATGTATCTTTACCTATCCTCCCTAGACTATACGGCTACAGTGTGCACCCTGTGTTCTTCAGTGATCATTGTTTGGTGTCGGTTTGTTTTGGCAACCGGCAGTGTCAAAGTTCGCGAATGAACTGGGATTTATGGAAAATTAACAATCAGCTACTCTTACATAAGCCTTTTCTCAAGCGCGTCCCGGAAATTCTTATTGACGTTTCAAGTCGTAATTCTTTATCTGTCTTTGCGCAATAGGAGATATTCAAGCAAGAAGTTAAAATGATAGCCATTGAAGAAGCTTCCATATTGTCTTTTCAGAAAAAAGGAAAATATAAAGAGTTGTGCAAGTTGCTAGATACGCTACACGAACTTGAATGCCTGCATCCTGGCAAGTACATTGAGGACATTTACAACGTTAAGGCACAAATGCAGACAATGGACACTGAGAGACACAGAGGTGCACTAGTTCGAGCGCGTATTCGTCGGTATTTGGAGCAACAGCCTTGTAGTCGTTCGCTTGGTGATGAGCGTCAGCATGCTCTGTCGAAGCAAGTTCTCGAGATAGAGTATACCGGAGTATACCGGAGACATAAATATCAAGGAAGTGGAAGCAACCATTGCTTCGCTAACTAAAGGCAAAACTCCTGGGCCTGATGGCTTGAGTGCGGAATTTTATCAATGTTTCTGCTCTATATTTGCTCCCTTTCTGCTTAAACTGTATGAAGAAGCTTACAGGATTGGGTACCTACCTGCCACGCTCTATCAAGGGCACACAGTACTTATTCCAAAAAGCAATGATGTAACAAAATTGCAGAAAGTCGAGGGGTATCGCCCCATATCACTTTGCAACGTGCATTACAAAATATTTGCTAAGATATTAGCTAGTCGTCTTCAAGAAGTAATTCGATCATTGGTGGGAGACCATCAAACATGTGGCATTAGAGAAAGATCAATTCAGACAAATATCCACGTTGCACGGTCTGTGCTAGAGTGTGTGACAGAAAGTGCGGGTCAGGTTGCAATAGTTCAGGTTGATTTGGCAAAAGCATTTGATAAAGTTAATCACTGCTTCTTGTTTAGTGTTTTAGAGCACATAAACATTGGATCTCTTCTTTTTAAAGGCATCTCCATGTGTTATGCTAATGGCACAACAAGGCTAATAGTTAATGGTTGTCTATCTGAATCTATCCACCTCAGGGCATCAGTAAGACAAGGTTGTCCCTTGTCACCTCTGTTATTCGCTTTGTACTTGGAACCGCTTTGTGCACGAATTTTGAAGGATCCTACCTTTCATGGGTTCAGATTGCTTATCCAATGAGATCCGGGTACTTGCCTATGCAGATGACATAGCCTTCTTCTGTGCTGACAAGAAAAGTGTGGAGACTGCCCTTGCCATAACGCAGCAGTTTTGCTCAGCTTCTGGAGCAACTGTGAACTTTGAGAAGAGTTCCGGATTTTGGTTCGGTCAATGGTGTACAATGCCAACTCGCTTCGCAGGTATTCAGTGGAGGCAAGACTTTAGGTACTTAGGTGTACCCCTCTCTCAATATCGCAATAGTAATCCTCACTGGTCAGCGGAAGTTGCAGAAGTACAACGTAAGGTTAACAACTGGCAGGGGCGGCAGTTGTCCATATTTAGCCGAGCTGAAGCTTGCAATCTGTTTCTAGCAGCTCGACTTATGTATATCCTGCAGGTATTACACTGCTCGCGACTTAGGTTGCAAGCTTTCCATCGTGTGTTTGCTACCTATGTATGGAGCTCACGTGTTGAGGCCATGCGGCGTGATAACCTTTTTCTTCCTCTTGAGAGTGGTGGTCTTGGCCTAGTTCACCTTTTTGTTAGGCAACTTGTCTCCCGGTTATTCTTCTTACGTGATGTAAACAGTCCTTTTCTAAGAGAGATGTTACAACTTCGATTAATGAATTACCTTCCAGAAATAGTTGTGTCGTCATCGGTCAATGATGCACCACCTGCTCCTTGGGGCTTCTTGAAAGAGGTTGTTGAAGGCTTTCACTTTCTTAAAGCTCGCTTTAGCTTGGATTATATTTTCACTGCATCCTGTAAAGAAATTTCTGCTGCCTTGATAGACACATTGTTTCCTGTTCCCCATTATCGTGCGCCTTATTTGGAATGTTGCTACTTAGATGTACTCAAGCGTGTCCGTCAAATGATCATTCCTCCAGGGATCAAAACTTTTTTCTTTAACTTACACTCGGCAACCCTTCCTGTCAAAACCTGGTTAGAAAAAAGGGGCTGTTTCGTACCGTGGTCTACAAACTGCCGTTTGTGTCCGCATGCTGAAACGATTGATCACTGTTTTGTCGATTGTAGGGATGCCGTGTTCTTCTGGGACATTCTCCAAAGAACACTTAAAAAAGATTTAGACATCACACCATACACAATTCGTTTTTTACCTTTTAAAGATTCCTGTGACCCATAGTACTTGGTCTACATAGTCTTTGGCGCAGTAGAATGTGTGACAGGCACGCTGAACCACCGCGAAGCACTCGGTCGTTTTTTCGGGAATCTGCTGCCTACGTCCGTAGTGTGTACGCTGCTCAAGAAACAGCGCCGGACTGGATGCCTTTATTGGACGCGTGCACATGCTTGCCTGACTTTTGAATATGTACCTGTAGCGCCTTGTTTCTTGTGTTGCTGAAGAGTCTGCTCCCATGTAATAAAGAAAAAAAAAAGTGGCTGTATGGCTGAGTGGCTACGGCGCTCGCTTTGGGGTCATGCGTACGCTGGTTCAAATCCCGCTTGCGCTGCAATTTTTTTTTCTTAAATCACGCTTTTCTTTTTTTTGCCAGCGTTGTCGTTTGATCCCCGGTGCCACGGCGGCAGCCGTGGTACCGGGCGCCGACGCGAAGCGGCGGTCGTTGGGGTGTTGCGGAGCGCAGCGTAGCAACACCCCAAATAAAAAAATACTGCTCCAGTCAGGTAGACTGCTCCCTCCCTGATAGTGAGATTATATTTGGATCATCAAAACAGTGATGCGTTTATAATACCACCGATCCCAACAGCAGGCTAGTCACCACCAGCCCAGCGTTTTTGCCGTCAACGCCTCCTCCGTTCCAACGGCGGCGGCTACAAACATGGTACGTGCGAGCGGCGCAGCGTGGCGCCAGCGGTCAAACGCTGTACCTACTAGCAATTGTAAATACGCTACCGGGTCACCGTCAATCCTTTCCTGGAAATTGACCATTACCCTCTACCGCTGCCTGAAGATATTTTCACCATGTTGCAAGGTGGAGCTGTGTTTTCTGTTCTTGACCTGAGTAAGGCGTATCTGCAACTGGAATTAGATCAGCACGCTCAGGAACTGCTCACCGTTAACACGCATATGGGCCTTTTCCGGTACAGGCGCCTACCATATGGTGTAGGCTGTGCACCAGCCGCATTTCAGCCGGTAATGGACCAAGTCCTGAGGGGCTGGCAAGGCACGGCTTGCTATCTTGACGATGTCTTCATAGCGGGAGTTAGCTACGAGCAGTGTCGGGAAAGAGTTGAACAAGTGCTCATGCGCCTAAGCCATTCTTCTTCTTTCTGGGGTTTTACGTGCCAAAACCAGTTCTGATTATGAGGCACGCCGTAGTGGAGGGCTCCGGAATAATTTCGACCACCTGGGGTTCTTTAACGTGCACTACATCGCAAGCACACGGGCGTTTTTGCATTTCGCCTCCATCGAAATGCGGCCGCCGGGGCCGGGATTCGATCCCGCGACCTCGGGCTCAGCAGCGCAACGCCTTAGCTGACTGAGCCACCCCGGCGGGTGCGCCTAAGCCAATACGGTATCAAAGTCAACGCGGAAAAGTGCAGCTTGTTTCAAAAAAGAGTAGCCTACTTGGGACACGAAGTTGATGGCAATGGGTTGCACCCTACCAGTGACAAGGTAAGGGCGATAAAGAATGCACCCAAGCCAGACAATGTCAAGCAACTAAAGGCGTTTTGGGGTCTGGTCAATTTCTACGCAAATTTTTTACAAAATTTAGCTACAGTACTGGAGCCTCTCCATGACTTGCTGCGCAAGGAAACCAAGTGGCACTGGTCCCGACTATGTGACGACGCTTTCAACAAGTGTAAAACGTTGTTGATGGATGAAAGTGTTGGAAATATATGATGTGGCAAAAGAAATTCAGCTCACGTGTGACGCTTCAGAGTATGGCTTAGGAGCCGTACTATCGCAAGTCGTGAATGGCCAAGAGAAGCCTATCGCTTTCGCCTCAAGGTCGCTGTCGGTGTCCGAGCGGATCTACGGACAAATAGAGAAAGAGGCACTGAGCATCGTCTTTGGAGTAAAAAAAAATCCACAAGTATCTGTATGGCAGGGCATTTAACGTTTTAACGGATCACCAGCCACTGACGGTTCTTTTCGACCCACACCGACATTGCGGTGCCGTGGCAACTGCCTGGGTGCACAGATGGCTGACAGTTCTAGCAGACTATCGTTACAAAATTACGCTTAAGCCAGGCACCGCCATCTCGCATGCTGGTGCTTTGTCACGGCTACCGTTGTCGGAAGTGGGGCATGAAGTGGACACAATTTGTTACTTTTCCACGTTGTCAGATTTGCCGCTGACCGCGAAAGACATAGAGCGTGCAACATGGTGTGACAGTTTGCTGCGAGTTGTGCGAAATAGGATATGGCAGGGTTGGCCAAAGACTGTCAGTGCGGAACTGCAACCGTTTTGGGTTCACCGTTTTGAGCTCACGGTGGACGAGGGCTGTATTGTTTGGAATAACAGGGTTGTGGTCCCTGAAAGCTTGAAGACGGTAGTACTAGCACTCTTGCACAAGCAGCATCTCGGGATCTCAAAAATGAAGGCTGTTGCACGGTCAATGGTCTGGTGGCCGGGTATCGACGATGCCCTTGAAAAGGCGGTGCGCAAATGCAGCATCTGTCAGGCAGTACTTCCTGCAACACAGCCAGTTCCTTTGTTTCCATGGAAAGTTTGTGAACACCCGTGGCAACGAGTCCACTTTGATTTTGTGGAAAAAGAATCGCAAATGTTTCTTATTGCGGTAGATGCTTTTTCCAAATTGGTAGAGGTTAAATGCATGCAGTCGACAACAGCTGCGAAAACAGTTGAGGCTGTGCGTTCCTGGTTTTCGTCGCACGGGTTGCCTGTGGAAGTGGCTACGGATAACGGGCCTCAGTTCCGCGCAGCGGAATTCATAACTTTTCTGAAAGCGAATGGCGTGAAACATACGCTCACCCCACCGTATCATCCGCAATCTAATGGAGCGCCCGAGCGAGCGGTGCAAACAACTAAGGCCCTCCTGAAGCAGTTAATGGATGACGAAAGGAAAGGTAGAAACAGGTCACTACAACATCGCCTAGATAATTTCTTGTTCTCGTATCGCGCAACACCACACACTTTCACTGGAAAATCACCAGCAGAATTGTTTCTGCGACGGAAACTGAGGACCCGCTTATCGCTACTACGACCAGATGTGAACGGCGTTTTGACTGACCAAGCAGAGAAAGTGAAAACATCCGCTGACAAGCGGCGCGCCGTGTTCCGTTCTTTTGCTGTGAATGAGTGCGTACTGATACGATCGGTTCGCGGAGAGACTGTAAAGTGGTTACCGGGTAGAGTGTTGCAGGTCAAATCAATACGCACATACTTAGTGTTGGCGGGAAATCGTGTACGATATGTGCATGCCGATCATTTGCGCGACTCCTGTCTGGAACGGGAGAAAGAGCCAGCTGTGGAATACGAGTTCGAGCTGCCACATGTGCCCGAAGAACGGGACCCAACTACTTCAGCGACGACGCTGCCACCGTCCACACAACAACAGTCTAACACGGAGTGTATGCCGCAACCGGACATGACTACGCTCCGAAGAAGCAACCGACAACGCCAGGCGCCTGATCGATGGGGCTATAGTAGCCGTACTTAAAGTTTGTCAGAAAGGGAGCGTTGTGTTCATATCGCGATAGGGTGCACTTGTCGCAGTTGTCAAGTTGCACTGATAAATGAATGGTCGCCACTGCGCATGTGTAACCGGGAGCTACTTGTATATATGGGCGTGTGCCCTACGTTACTGTGTTCTTTGTGCTGTTTTGTGGCTGCCCGTTGGCATGCCTGAACAAAGGATTCGAAAAGCATGCCCCGGCTCTGAAGTTACAACAACTGGGAGCTTACCACTGCCGTTGAAAAGAAATGTGTACAATCAATGCATTCTTCCGGCGCTAATTACAGGGCGAAAACATGGAGCTTAACCAAGATGCTCGAGAACAAGTTAAGCACCGCGCGAAGACCCATGGAACGAAAAATGTTAGGGGTAACATTAAGCGACAGGAGGACAGCGATGTGGATCCAAGAGCAAGCTGGGGTAGACGATATTCTAGTTGACATTTAGAGAAAAAATTGGAGCTGGGCAGGCCATGTAATGCACATGGTAGATAACCGGTCATCCATTATAGTTACAGAATGGGTCCCAAGGAAAGGGAAGTGCAGTCGAGGAATGGCAAAAAATTTGGTGGCGTGATAAAATTGGGAAATTTGCAGGCGCTGGCTGGAATCAGCCAATGCTGGGCAGGGGTAATTGGAGACCGCTGGGAGATGCCGTCGCCCTGCAGTGGACACAAAATTATGATGAATATCATGATGGTGATGTATGACACAGGTTATAACATCGTTTGATGAGAACAAGATAGTCGGCTTTATAAGTGACGGATTACGAGGCGTTGTACAAAACGCAAAATTCGCTTATACCGACCACTCTTTTGAAATATAAATTGAACAGGACATAGTTTGTTTGTTTTGTTCACCATCAAGCGTACTATTACAACTCATGCAATTGAGTTATCGGAAATTCTCTTTCACATTAACTTGTCCAAGTCATATGATGTTAGCGTAAAATTCCTAAAGGCGAAACGCAATTCACCTGTACTTTTTATCAATATCCTATCGCCCACCTCCGAACCTATTCGATGTAAGCATTGATTACGTGTCGTGCTGCGCTTACAGATAATCGCAACTTGAATACAGAAAGCGTCTCCACATACGACTTGTAAATCATTTATAATAAAGGAATCGATAATGGAACTAACTCATGTGGCCTACCCTAAAATGATCTGCGCTGTCTCGATCCCCACTTGAGGCTGTGCCTCGGCACTTAAAAATTATCATAGAAACGTTTGTGTAAAAACTGAAACGCTGCAAAACAAGAGAACCCAACTTATAAACGAGAAAACGATCGCCAGGTGGGGCTACTGCGCCTCCTGACAGCGCCCCCAATGTAGAAATGTCAAGCAGCGCGGTCGCGTCGTGGCGCAGTCTACGCTTTGTTTACACTGTTTCGCCCGCGCTATCCTTGGCTGCTCGTGCTCACGGCGCTCCGTTTTTGACAGCGGCAGATCGCCTGCTTTCGAAACAGCGATGCAAAGATTGCAGTGCGGTTTCAAGAAGGTTGCCGATGCCGACAGCTTTTTTTTTCATGGCGACAACCTCAAGAAAGCGGAGCGTCTGCTTCCACACTTGTACCAATGGAGTTGAACAAATTGTCACCGGTGATGTGACAGTGACAGCCAAGTGCGTGTCGTAGGTGTCCGACAAGATCGTATACGACGTTGAGTTAGAGGTATACACCGAGTTTAGTAATTTAGTCACTTTTCTTATTGCGATAGCAATTATATGGACACTTCAACCGGATTTCTGCCGTGGGCGTCGCCGTCATCGTCACCGTGAGGTTCCGTATAGATTCCAAGGGCGATAAAATCGTCGCCGCGCGCCGTATGCGCGAGTGAAAGCGCGCGGGGGGCACGCGCTATCACGGAGAGCCAACGCACGGCGAAAAGCAGACACGACCGTCGCGCGAAAGCCCCTGGGAGTATGGGGGGGGGAGGCGGGGCGACGTGTGCTAGGGCACCAAATGCGTATCGTGCAACCGAGCGCAAAGTGAACTGGCGACGCAATCTCTCACACAAAAGTAAAAAAAAGCGGTAGGCAGCGCGGCAGGGAGTGGGGGGGGGGGGGGGGGGGGGGGGGGAGCAGCTGCCACTCTGCCAATACGCTTGCACTGGCTGTGGTGTCTTATCTCCACACGGCTCTGACCTTTGTATGCGCTGTGCATTCGCCGCTCAGTTTCCGTTGAAGCGATAGCCCGCACGATTCTTCGCCCGCTGCAGCGGCTGCGCCAGCGTTTTGACAGTCGTTGTCTGCGGTCATTCCGTGTGATCTATTCATGTTTGCTTGTGCGCGATGACACCACGTTTGTCAATTCAGTTAGAAAGCGAATGTGTCCAAGTTTATGCAGCCGATAAAAGTACTATCCCTACTCCGAATAGCTCTCTACCAATTTGCTAATTGATGCTTCGCCTTTCGGACGAAACTGCGACTTTTTGCTCTATGATGCAGTCACAAAGCGGTGATGCGTGCTTGTAGGGATGTGCAGAGACGGTGACGATTGCCGTTGGTTTCGTTTGTATCTGGGCGCGCACACACGGCTGCTCTCATTTTGCCTCCCAGGTAGTGTCATCAGCACTGTGAGCATGGAAAGAACACAGACATTAGGCACCAATAAGCATGACACTGTATACGAACGAGAATTACCTTGGGACCAGCAGCACGAGCGCAAGCATTAGCGATACATGCCTCATCAAAGCAAATCTATAGTTTCTCGTCGGGCGAATGCCCCCGCCGCAGCTAAAGTAAGCTCGCACCGATGGCCGGCTACGCGAAACGAAGATTCTTGGCAGGAAGAGTGAAGCAGGAAGAACGTGCAAGGTGGCATTTATTTGAAAGCGTGCTTGGATACTGTGAACCTAGAAAGCATGGCCACAACCACTTGTTGACCGGAGATGAATCTCCAATCTGCGGGAAATGTAGTGAGAGGCTGGCCGTCATCCATGTCTTACTGGAGTGCGAGGAAACAGACGCTGAAAGGAAAAAGCACTTCCCTCTAGCTAACAGACATTTTCCTCTGCATCCAGCAATGTTTCTTGGTAAGGAACCACTGTTCAACACGAAAACAGTATTAGATTTTTTCAATGAAGTCCGCTTGCTACACGTTATCAGCCCCAAGAATACGTAGCCCGGCCTCTCTTTCGAAGCCGCTGTTGCGATGGTAGCGTTTAGTACAGCGCACGCCTCCAGGCCCTTACTCTCGAAGAGCCCTGATGAGGCAGTAGTGCTAGTGATAGCCATACATTTTAGAATATCACCTCCTCAAAGCATATCCTTTATTTCCGTTCAACATATCAGTGTACGCCTCATACATCACTGCCATAATTTTATTTAAACGTATATTTTACGCATTTTACAGCGAATGATTTTAGGCCACTTTACAGCCGCGTTACATATACCCCTTGACATTGACCACTACATTGAATACATCATGCCATTGTCTGGCGCTCTTTGGCCTTCTTTGGCCCTTGCGCCATTAAACCACATTAATCATCATCATCAGAAAGCATGGCCAAGCAACAAACATAACGCGCATGTCTCAGGCAGCTCCTTTCCGATATGCCGCTCACCGACGCACGCGATGACCGCAGCTTGCATTAAATACGGATTGCCAGCTCACAAAAGACAAGTAGCGCGCGGACAGTCTCGTTACCTGCACAGCTAGTAATTTAGGTTGCAGCGTTTGGAAAAGGGAAATAATTCTCGAGCTCATCCTTGCCGATCGCGAGTGAACGCATAGAATGAATGCATGAATGAATAAACCTTTATTTTAAACTGTGAGTAAGTTGGCAGTCGAGGTGGGAGGGTCCCTTATTCCAGGAACCCTCTGGCTTGGATCGCCCTCCGGGCCCGGGCGACGAGTTCGCGCTGGTCGACCAGGTCCGGCTTGGAGATCGCAGCCTCCCACGTCTCTGCGAGGAGGGTTGGGTCTGCGTCTGCTGCTATTGGTTGTGTCGTTGTAATGCGTGCTCGGGTGTGCTTGCATTGCAGTAGGAAGTGTGCCAAGGTGTCTGGCACGTTGCAGTGTGGACAGGTGTAGCTGTATATCGTCGGGTGGAAATGATGCAGTAAGCTTCCGTGGGTGAAGGTATTGCTCTGGAGTCGCCTGTAGTCGGTGCCTTCGTTTCTCGTTAGTTTTGGATGTGGTGGGGGTATACCCTGCGTCCAAGCCGATAGTGCTGCAGTAGCGCTTGATAAGTTAGCGGTATTGTTTCAGTTTCCTCCGCTGATTTGGGTGGGTGGGACATGTCGAAAATCTCGTGCGGGGAGGCCCGGTTGACGCTTGCGCGGGCCGCGGTGTGTGCCGCTTCATTCCCCTCGAGTCCCTCATGTCCCGGAACCCACATGATGCAGGTGTAGGGGGGAGGAGTGTCGCCACGTTTCAGTATGTTTATCGCTTTGACGGAGATCCTGCCCTTCATGTAGTTGCGTGCCGCTGTTTGAGAGTCGGTGAAGACCACTATGGCATCGTCGCTTATATGGGTGGCGAGTGCTATAGCGGCCTCCTCTGCTGTGTCCGCGTGTTTGGCGAGAATTGTAGCCAACGCCAGTGTCGTTTCCCCTGTAGTCTGTGACGCTGATGGCGAAAGCGTTTCGGCCCGGATACTTGGCTGCGTCCACGTAGCGCGCCTGCGGGTCGTTACGGTGCATGTGTCTGATGGCGTTTACCCTGGCGAGCCGTCTGCCTCGATGGTGTTCTGGATGCATGTTCCGAGGGATCTGATGAACTTGTAGGCAATCTCGGAGCTTCGACATGATCTTTTCCTTACGTTCGCCATCAAGTTCTAGGTTGGTTGCGTATCCTGTGCGTCGGAAGACTGCTCGGCCTGTGGTTGTGAGCTTGAGTCTCTCGATCTGGTTGATGAGGTGAGCTTCCGCAAGTTCTTCCCAGGAGTTGTGAACTCCCATGCGAAGCAATCGGTCAGTGGAGGCGGTTGTTGGCAGTCCTAGGGCGAGCTTCGTGGCCTTTCGTATTAGGAGGTTTAGCTTTTGTTTCTCGGCTGTCTTCAGGTTGAGGTAAGGAGTTCCGTATGTAATGCGGCTGTACAGGAGGGCTTGTACCATTCGCAAGGTGTCGTGCTCTTTGAGGCCATTGCGGCGATTTGCCACGCGTCGTATCAGATGAGTCAGCTGTGCCACAGTTTTCTGTAGTCTAGGGAGTGTGGCGGAGCCGGACCCGTCCTTGTGTATGTGGAGTCCGAGTATTCGAAGTGAGTCGACCTTCGTCCCTTAGGTATCGGGACTCCCTGAAGGACTTGTGGGTCCGGTGCCTCGTGGCTTGGGGGCCGGCCCCGGGTGCGTGCCGCGAGTACTAATAGCTCGGATTTATCCGGGGCACAGTGGAGGCCGCAGGTGTTCAGGTACCGTTCGATGTTGTTGACCGCCTCCTGAAGACGGTCCTCCTGTTCACCCGTGCTCGCGCCTCTCGTCCACAGTGTGATATCATCTGCATATAGAGCATGAAATATCCCTGGGATGGTGTCTAGGAGGCGGGGAAGTTTGAGGAGGGCCACGTTGAAGAGAAGTGGCGAGATTACCGAACCCTGCGGCGTACCCCTGTTAGGTAGCTGAAATGTCTTGCTCCGGAGATTGGCAATTCCCACCGTGGCCGTACGGTTGGTGAGGAAAGCGAGTATGTAGGCGTATGTTTTGGCACCGCAGCCGATATCTTCTAGGTTACGGAGAATGGCTTCATGGCTCACGTTATCGAAGGCGCCTTTACGTCTAGAGCTAGAATGAATGACTTGCTGTGTTTGCTCAAATGGTCAAGAATATCTTCCTTTAGCTGGAAGAGGACGTCCTGCGTGGAGAGCATCTGGCAGAAGCCGAACATGGTGTGTGGATAGCGATCCTTGTCTTCGAGATGTGTGGTGAGCCGCTCGTTGACCATGTGTTCAAATAGTTTCCCGGCGCAGGACGTAAGGGAGATGGGGCGAAGATTTGCGATGGAGATGGGTTTGTTCGGCTTGGGTACCATGGTCACCTCCGAGTGTTTCCAGGCTATTGGTAGCTCGCACTTAATCCAGCAGTCGTTATAGTACCGAAGGAGAGCCGCCAACGCCCGAGGGGGTAGCTGTCGAAGGTGCTTGTTGGTGACTGTGTCTTTGCCCAGGGCTCGTATTGTGTGTTAATCTAGAGAGGGCCGCCTGTAACTCTGCCTGTGTGAAAGGCCGATCTAGCTCTTCGTTGGACGCTCCTTCGTACTCCCTGGTGGTGGAAAGGTTCGTGGCAGTGGTGTGCGGGTTAGCTGAGCCGTGTAGCTTCGTCTGAAGTTCTTCGAGAAGCTGATCCTCTGTGCCGCCATAGTTGTGGATTAGCCGGTGAATTGTATGTCTTTGTTGGGTTTTGGTGTGGGTGTCGTCGACCAGTGCTCGAAGTATATGCCAAGTTTTCTTTGTGCTGAGCGTCCCTTGAAGTTGGTCGCAGAAGGATCGCCAGTTCTGGCTCGCTAGCTGTTCAGCGTACTCCTGTGCCTGCGTGCTTAATAGGGCAATTCGGCGCTGGAGATTGCGGTTGAGCTTTTGCCG
>NC_051157.2:137062539-137180039 GCF_013339745.2 Dermacentor silvarum
GGATGCGCTAGCGCAAGACAGGGGTAATTGGAGATCGCAGGGAGGGCCTTCGTCCTGCAGTGGACATAAAATATTGGCTGATGATGATGATGGATGATGATCCGGCTGGCGCGGTCGATCAAGTATCGCTGGTCGTCGAAGGCTGTGCTGGAAAGAGCGGCTTCCCCACTGGGATGGTGAGGGGTTGGGAATTCTGGTAAGCCGGGTGGGGTGGAGCCTCCCACGTAGAATGGTAGAGGTTGGGTGACCACCACAGAAAGGACATTGTCGGGGTACGGCTAGGGTAAAAAGTGTGGTGGAGGAGAGCAAGGCTGGGGAAACGTATTAGTTGTAGCTGGCACAAGCGCTGCGCTGCACGGTTAGCTTCACGTGTGGTGGAGGGAATGTTCTACGGTATAGTCTGTGGTGTTGTAATATATGCGTGTATGTAAGCGGTTCGTTTCCACCTTGTCTGGGTTGGAATCGTCTTCCACCGGTGCCTGGAGGTTAGGCCTCAGGCTGCGCATGAACGCGCTCATTGCCAGGGAGAGACGCATGCCCAGGTGTCCATACTAGGTCAACTTGGGAATATTTTGCTTCGTGTTGTAGAATTTATGAGCGATCGGTGAAATCCATCCTTGTGCGTAGTTTCGACATGCTTGCTGGGAATCTGTAAGAATATGTTGATCTTATCTGGGGGTTGAGCGCTGATGGCGAGGGCTATGGCACATTCTTCCGCTTCCGTGCAGTTGTCAGTGCGTATTGTGGCTGATAATAGTGCTTCGCCCCTCCAGTCGGCCACCGCTACCACTTTGGCTGTAATCGGTCGGGGTAGCACGCGGCGTCTGTATAGAAGGTGTCGAGGGTCGTTGCCGTAAGCTCGGTGCAGTGCCATTGCAACGTGCAACGCGCCTGCCTTTATGGTGTTCGGGGTGCATATTCCGAGGTATGGGGCCACTGTAATGTTTTCTTTGATGTTTGGGCGGATTGACAGGGGCTCTCGTGGGGCACTCTGATGTTGGGTAACTTAATTGTCTCAGTACGTGCCTTCCTGTCGATGTACGTTTCAGTCGTTCGATCTGACCGATTTCTGGGCTTCGATTAATTCGGCCATGGTGTATGCAAACCAAGCTGTAATAAATGGAGTGTCCTCCCCACGGTACTCTTAGTAAAAGGCGAAATATTAATGCGTGGATTTCAGGAGAGACCTGAGCTGTAATAGTGGCTGTTGAGGTGTAGATAGCAAGGCCTGTCGCCGTTTTCACCGCTGTTCGTATGAGGTGTCTAGTGGTTGTTTGGTTTAGGGAGAGTCAGTGGTAAGGTGCGTGATAGGTAATGCGGCTTACGATTAAAGCGTGTATGATACACATGACGTCGGATTCTTTTAGGCCGTGGCGGAGGTTCGTGACCACCGGAGCATGTGCACTACCTGATTAATCTGCTTCTTCAGTAGCGTCAGGGTATATGTCGCTTTCGCATTGGCTTGAACGTGGAGTCCTAGTAAGCGTAATTTGTAACCTTATTTACAGGTTCACTTTCGGTAGTCACCGTGAATCAGGGGGTAGATGGTGTTTCCATGGAGTTTTTTACATAAGCGTTCTGACTTTTGAGCTGCGCACGTAAGTCCCCCGATCGCGCATATTTCTGGGTGACAACGGCTGCTGCTAGTAGTGTGTCCTGTATTTCACCATCTGAGCCACTGGTGGCTCAGATGGTGATATCATCAGCATAAAGTGCATGCCTAATTCCAGGTATGCATCTAGTAGTGCAGGTAGTCTGCTCAAGCTATGTATAATAGCACGGGGGAAAGCACTGACCCTTGTGGCGTGCCTTTTCCGCGAGAGGATGGAGTCCGAACGTATATTTCCTATACCTATAGTGGCAGTGCGATCTTTAAGAAACGCCAGGACGTCATTGTATAGTCGTCGGCCACACTTTGTTGCCTCTAGATTGGTGAGTATGAAGTCGTGAGCTGCGTTATCAAACGCGCCTTTCAGGTCTAACACATGGATGACTTTGCTTTGTTGAGTGCTCATATGGTCAATTATCTCTTCCTTAATTTGCAGTAGTACGTCTTGAGTGGATAGCCCCGGTCGAAAACCGAACACTGTGTGCGGCAGTAAAGCTTGCTCTTCTAGGTACGGCTGAAGCTTGCTGGGACGACATTTTCAAAAATTTCCATGAATGATGTGCGCGAGATGGGCCTCAGTGTGGTTACAGAGGGCTGCTTGCCTGGTTTTGGCATCATTATAATATCGGCGTGCGCCATTCTTGCGGCAGGGTGCCCTCTAGCCAGTGGTACTGAAAATAATCTGTAAGTTTATCGATCTGTCGTTGAGGTTTTTTAAAAGACGGTATGTATTCGTGTGCTCCCGGGACGGTGTTGCGTATATTCGATGCATTGCCGCTCTAACTTCATGTGTGTAATATCTTTGTCTAATTCCGAAGGCTTCCGCATACGGATAATTTATGTAAGTTGGTTAGGGGCCTGTACTAGGTAAGTATCTTTAGCTGCTGTATTGTGGGCATCAGTCCCCAGGTGTCTGTCCCAGATTTTTGAAGGGTTTTGCTGCTCGTTGCTTTAATTGATTGGGGTTGATGAGATTTTAAGCAGTGCCACGTTTTGGCGGTGCCCAAGGTAACCTGCATTTGATTTCATAGGTTCTTCCAATTGTTTCGCGTTAGTTCGGTTGCGTAACTTTCCGCCTGGGCTGTTAAGGCGGATATACCGCTGTCTGAGCTTGCGATTGGTTTTGCTTTTTCCACCTTTTTGCAGGCAATGGCGAGCCTCCCAAAGGTGTAATAGGTGCCTGTCGACATCGGGAATTTCTGGTGACGTGTTGATGATTTTCGTTGTCGCACGGAAGTCTGTCTGAATTTGTCTGATCCATTCCTGCAGAGTTTCTGGTTTCAAACTGCCTTCGTAGGTTTCGTTGGTGCTTTCTGCTTGCGCCGCTGTCTGAACTTGTCCCAATCCGTCATTCGTATTTTACGTTCTTTGATTTTGTTCGCGGTGTTATAAGATGCGTTTCTATTTATTGTGGTCACTACCGAGGTCTCATCGAGGTTGTGTCATCCCTGGTACCTGATGTCTTTGATCAGCGTAAGGTCGGGGCAGGTGTCTCGACTGACACTGTTCCCTATTCTCGTTGGGTAGGCTGCGTCTGTAAGTATGGTCCAGCATGGTTGTGCTATCGTCTGTGCTAGCCGTCGACCCTTTGGATTAGTGGTCTTGTAACTCCACGTTGGGTGTACAGCGTTGAAGTCCCCTACAATAAGTAACCGTTTCTTTGCTTCCTTTAGTGTGTGTTTGAAGAGCCCATCGAAACAGTCTGCCCGCTCTTTAGGGGCACTATAGATGTTGAGGACAAAGAAGCTAGGCTCTTTCCTGTCTACGGGAATGATTTCGATGAGTACGTGCGGTATGCGTTCGCAGCTGAGGGTGTGGTCGATTGCGGTTAACCTCTTTGACACTAATGTTGCTGTTTTAATTGGGCCATTGTGGTGTTCTTTGTACGTAAAAGTATTGCATCCACTCAGTTTAGGCTCAATGTATGTTTCTTGTAGTGCCAATATGTCTGGTGCGTGTGTCTGTGCGTGTATGAACTGCGTTAGATTTCCTCGTTTCCGGCAGAAACGGCGGCAGTTCCATTGCCAAATTTTGATGGGTTGTGTTTGCGCTACATTTTGTTGTCTAGCCATGTTTTATTGTAAACTGACCTGAGATGAAGGGCGAGCTTATGGATGTGCCCGGATATCTTCTCTTGCCTCGAGTGGACTAACACGGGTGCGGTTGAGGGTGGCGTTGTGGACGGCCGTCTGAGTAACTTCGTCGTGAATTTGTTGTCTAAACTCTTGGGTTAGCTCAATGGACAACTGTTGCAGGGTGGTTTTGATTTCTTCCTTTATTTCCTGCGTATCTTGTGTGAAACTCTCCTTGAGTTAATATCGGTCCCGTTGCATTTCTTTGCTCAGGCGCTCTCTATCTTGTTGAAACTCGTGTTTTAACTGGTGTAATTCCTGTCGAAGAGTGATTGGCATTTTGTTTATTAATATTCGCATCTCTTGCCTAAGGGTTCGGGCTATGCCAATAATCATTTCCTGCACCTGGGCGTTGGTAGTGAAGTTATTTGTGACAGGCACCTGCCCTGTATGAGTACTACGTGTGCATGTTGTAAGGGGTGGAAAATTGGTGGAAGTGATAGAAGGTAAGGGGGAAGGATTTCAAAGCCGCTCAGCCCAGGTCACCTTTGGCGGATTCGTACCAGAGCCCTTCGTGACCGGTTTCCTCTCGGTGTTCTCCAGCATGTCGACGGTTGACCGTGATTCCGCCCCTTGCTCGTTTGCAGCTGCTTCATGCCATTCATGTCGGTGTGTCTTTGCACGTGGTAGGCTTTGTGATCTGGATGTGGACGCGTCCCTGGATTAATCTCGTTTCTTTGAGTCTGCTGATATTGGCGATGATCGGCCTCTGTCTACGTTCGTCTCCGTGGAAGCTGGTGGCGATTTTGACCCGGGAGTTTGTGGTAGATTGCTGCTAGTCCCAGTGTTGGTGGTGGTGGGAACGTTGTTGGCGTCGCTGGTGTAGCCGGCGTTACATAAGAAGTGTGATTTGTTGAAGGGCTTGCGCTGCCTGGCTGGGCAGCTTGGGTCCGTAAATGGGTGATCGCCTCCACACAGCACACACTTCGGTTGGCATTGGTGGTCCTCTGATGGGTTTTCTTGTCCGCAGTTCTTGCACCGGGCACTCTCCGGCGTGGGACAGATGTCCGCCCTGTGCCCGGTTTTCAGGCATATGCTGCATACCTGAGACTGTGGTCGGTAGGGTCGTCATAGGAGCTCTCCACCATAATAATAAATTGTTCTTGGGACTTCCAGCCCATCGAAGGTGATGAGAGCAGCCGACGACTTTCCGAGCATGCGTGCAAAGAGAATCGGTGCTTGCGGGGAGCGTAGATTAGCCATCAGTTCGTCCGGGTGAGTTTCATTGTCGATCCCAGTGGCAACTCCCTTGCAGGACATGTCGAGGGCTGCCACGTATGCGTATACTTGGTACTCCTTGCCACCAAATTTGAGGGTAGTGATCCGTCTGATGCGTTCCACCAGCTCCTCTTTTGGCATACTCGCCACTGCCAGGTTCTGTTCGTTGCGGATTCTCAGTGTGAGCGCGTCAGATTCGGTTGCAGTAATGTGGGAAGCCTGACTCACCGCTCGGGCGACGCGATGCGATTGCAATTTGCTGAAGTCGAGGCCGTCTCGTGGACGGAAGACGATCTTGCAGTCAGAAGGTGGAAGTGGTGGGAGTCGTGGTTTTCATTCGTGTGCCTGGTTGGCAGGGCGGTCTGGTTTGATTCTCCAGTCGTAGCTGTTGGAAGGCTGTCATCGCGTCGGCGTTTACGGGCAACCGTAAACCAGTCTCCCCCGTTGCCGTCAGTATCGTTGCTTTCACCTTCGATTGCGGCGTTCATTTCCATTCTTTCGGAAGTTTGGGTGTTTTCAGGGTCTGCGTCGACAAAGACGGTTTTGATGGGGTTCATTTTGGCCTTGCCAAAGATTACCTCTCAACAGATATTTCTCGGCTACAGCGGCCGGCCAGCCGCCGACGCTGGGATCGCTCCCGTTCGGTTAGGCTTGGCCGGGCAGCCGTCACCTTGGATTTTCAAGAGGCGATAATTTGACGTAAAATCGACGCGCGGATGATTTTCGAGTATCGGTGTGATCTCGTTGCGGTAGTAAGTCAATTAGTATCACTCACAGCACTCGGTGTGGTCGAAATCTATTCTAAATCCAGCATTGGAGGTCGATACAGCGGGAGCACATCGATCAGAACGGGTCGTTGTCCTGGAAAATTATTGATCATATGGTTTAATGCAACTGTTTTTCAGTAGTGAATGTTCCTTGTACATCTAATTACATGATTATGATAGCTCTGTATTAAGCCATTTTAATTTGGTACATGCTTGTTTGATACTAAGTGACTGCTGCATATAGCACTGTATTTGGTGAGAACTTGTGTTTCAATTTCTTTCATTTTGTATGATGAAAATGTATATGTAAATGTATATGCTTGTCGCTCTTTCTCACACTGTGGTGGTCAACAAATTGTACTTGGTTTTTCTGGGCTTGAGATGCATATCTGACTATGTCCCATAACTTGGTGACAGCTGCCTTGTGAGTGTTTGTATGTGTGAAGTGCTGAAATAAACTCTTCATTCCCTGTATTTATTAAATATCTTTTTGAAGTCTTTCAGGATCGTTTTGAGATCCGTGCAGCATGAAGTAGCTATAAATTAACATATGAAGGAAGCCAACAGTCACCACAACCGAGGAAAGTGTAGGGGTGAACAAGTAGTGGTAAATAATGGGAAGTAAACATGGTAACCATTTTGTGGCTGCATGGTAACTGAATAGAAATAATAAAAAAGAAACCAAATGAGGCAGGTTGAATTTGAGGCCATGACCTCTGAATAGATTTGTTATGAATTAGTTAGTTCCTCTGCATCCCTCACCAAAGCGGAGACCAACTATACTGTGACTGAAAAAGAATGCTTAGCCATCCTATGGGCCCTTAGCAAGTTCCGCCCTTACTTGTACGGTCGCCCGTTTGACGTCGTCACAGATCATCACGCCCTTTGTTGGCTATTAAATTTGAAAGACCCATGTGGCCGCCTTGCCCGATGGGCTCTTCGACTTCAAGAGTTCGACATCAACGTCGTCTACCGCTCTGGCCGCAAGCACTCGGATGCTGATGCTCTGTCACGGTCTCCTTTGCCTACCGACCTTAATTGCGTGTCAACACTAACACCCATCGTGCTGCCTCTCACCATCGACAGAATTGCTTCAGAGCAGCGCCACGACCCCTGGATAGCGGCCCTCCGCGACCTACTTTCTGACACGCCCACGCTGCCAGCCTCTCGCGCACTCCGCCGCCAAGCTGTTCACTTCACCATTCGCGACGACCTTCTGCACCGACGCAACTACACATCTGACGGCCGTAAATGGCTACTCGTCATACCGCGCAGCCTGCGCTCCACTATCCGCGCATCCTTTCAAGATGACCCGCAGTGCGCCCACGCTGGAGTCTTCAAAACATATGAACGACTTCGTCAGCGCTACTACTGGCGAGGAATGTTTACATACGTCCGCAAATTCGTTCGTTCCTGTACGGACTGCCAACGTCGGAAATCTGCGCCTTGCCGTTCAGCTGGAGCTTTGCAGCCCCTTCCCTGCCCCGCCCGACCATTTGATAGAGTGGGCATTGATCTCTGTGGTCCGCTTCCTATGACACCCGCCGGTAACCGCTGGATCATCGTCGCCGTCTCACCATCTTACGCGATATGCTGAAACTGCGGCACTACCTTCCGCCACTGCGCGCAACGTCGCCTCCTTCCAGCTCCGCTGTTTCATCCTCCGTCACGGCCCACCTCGTGAACTTCTCAGCGACAGAGGGCGCGTCTTTTTGTCTGAGGTTGTCGAAGCTCTTCTTTCTCAGTGCCACGTTATTCATAGGAAACCACCGCCTACCACCCCCAGACGAATGGACTCGCGGAACGTTTCAACCGGGCCCTGGATGACATGCTGGCCATGTACGTCGCATCTGACCACACAGATTGGGACCTTATCCTACCATTTGTTACGTTCGCCTACAACACTGCAACCCAGACTACCACTGGCTTTTCTCCCTGCTTTTTGCTTTACGGCCGTCACCCATCCCACACCATGGACACCCTGCTACCCTACCAGCCCGATGCTTTTGAGTGTGTGCCAGCTTCGACTGCAGCACGTCATGCCAAGGAGTGTCGCAAGTTAGCGCGCCACTTCACCACCGCCAGAAAAGGCTCCATGACGCTCACTGTGAGCAACCTGTCTCTCTCCCGGCGACCTCGTCTGGCTGTCAGTACCTGCGCATGCTCCTGGCCTCTCTTCAAAACTTCTTCCCCGCTTCGATGGACCTTATGGCATTGTCCAGCGCACGTCTGCGGTGAATTACCTAATCGAACCACTGACACCCCCCTCTGACCTCCGTTGTCGTGGACGTGACATTGTTCACGTCGATCGCCTTAAGCCGTACCGTGAGCCGCTCGTGATCACTACTGTTTGAGCCGCCAGGATGGCTGCTTTTTATCCCGGGGTTGATTGTGATGAAGAAGACGTGCAACATGTTCCGCAGATGATGCACACCACCAACAGTAGCAGCATCGTGATCGCTCCTCAAAAGACGACGCCGAAGTTACCGCTAACAGCGCTGCCCGACGTAACTGTGAAGCCGTCCGTTCTGTGCCAGTATATCCGAAGGACCTACATCTACGCCTGCATCAATAAACCTCATTTCAACTGTAATGGCTAAAAAATGTTTTTTTTTTGCTTCCAAAGCGTAGTTCACAAAATAATATCAGGGAGAAAAAAAGAACAAACACGAATACTAAGTTTGCCGTTCAGTGGAGTAATTGACAAAGGCCTGAGGCTTCTCATGCATGAATTAGCCTAAATACAATGTGTCGTCCTCCTAAGGAGTACATCTAATAATAGGGACACTTTAAATAATAACAGTAAGCTGGCACAGAACACGTGGTATCTTTGAAAACGGGTGCTCCAATGGTCAGGCGAGAAAAATATGTCACACTTTCGCCCTAAGGGCGAAGCAATGAATGCGTTAGCAACACAGCAATGTCATACAAAGTAAGGTGAGCGGCTTTGGTAGCAATATGAATTGTAGTAAACATGAGCTGATTAAGTAAGCAGGTGTGCTGCGGCGTAAGTAGACCGACATGAAGAGAGACTCGATGACCACGAGAAGGCGCGTGTGAAACGGTGGTGTTGATGAGAAGCGCTTCCCGTGGGCAGCGCGTGCGAAGGGACACACCTGTAGCGCTGCACTGCCGATCCGGGCAGCATTGCATGTGTAGCGTGTGCTGGAAAATGTGGCCCGACTATTACTAACTGAATGAACAAGCGTGGTGTGAGCGCGCACAAACAAACATGAATAGATCACACTGAATGACTCCAGACAACGACTGTCAAAACGCTGGCAGCAAGAGCATACGCCGCAGCGGCAGCGGGCGAAGGTACGTGCGGTCTATCGCTTCAACGGAAACTGAGCGGCGAATGCACGGCGCATAAAGGTCAGAGCCGTGTGGAGATAAGCGACAGTGCTAGCGAGCGACGAGCGCGGTTGTTGGCAGAGTAAAAGTGCGCCCCCCCCCCCCCCCGCTCCCTCCGGCGCTGGCTTCCTGCTTCCTTGAGTGCGCGTGGGAGATGAGTGCGTTCGCTCTCCGTCATAGCTCGCGTCCCCGCACGCTTCCGCTCGGGCATGCGGCGCGCGGCGAAGATTTTATCTATACGGAACCTCACGGCGACGGCGACGGCAGAAATCCGGTTGAAGTGTCCATATAATTGCTATCGCAATAAAACCGCGTGGGGTTCAAGTTCAAGTTCAAGTTAATTTATTTTACCACATACATGCAGTTTCACATAAGTGGTTGGGACGAGGCAAAAAAAGCTGCATTAAAAACAGCTTGACTAGCCCCACGTCCCCGGTTCACTATGGCAGCATGGCAGTAAAATAAAAGTACATTTCAACATCGGTGTCAAATGAGAAACACATGATATCCACAGAAAACATATTTACAAAAAGTAAAATTTAGCAATGAACATATTTAACACAGCATGCTTAAAACAGAAGTGTTAGAGAGTGTGCGAACATTTTCATAAGAAATCTTGAATTTATTTAATGTCTTCGGCAAGCAATAACCTAAAGTTTGAAAGCCTATAGTTTGTGCGCGGCCGTGGCACATACCATTGTTCCGAGTGTTGTTTTGGCGCAAAGAAGGATTTAGTTGCAAGTTAGCTACACTGTGTATATAATCGCGATTTTTCACAATATCAGATCTAAAGGAAAGTAATAAAGTGTATTCATATAGCACGCTCAATTTAATTACATTATATTTAACGAATAGTTCTGAAGTGTGTGCATTATATGGAAGGTTTGCAACAGAACGTATGGCCTTTTTTTGTAGGATAGCAAGATTATTTATGGATTGCTGTGTTCCGTTACCCCAAATTAAGTTACAATAACGTAGATGAGATGAGAAGAGTGCCTTAAATATCGAAAGCTTTTGAGGAACTGGCAATATACGCTGACATTTTCTCAGTACGCCCAAGACCTTACAAAGTTTGTTTTGTAAAAGTTCCGTATGGTGATCCCATTTCATATATTCGTGAAACATTACACCTAGAGATTTTGCTGTAGAAGAAAATTCAATTTTATTATTATTCAACATGAGATTATAAGAACGAGTGAGCTCATAAAGCGGGGATTTAGAGCGAAAAAGAACAGCTTTAGTTTTTGAGCAGTTAATTTGTAAAGAATTGTTAAGTGTCCAGCCACATATTTTATCTAGTGTCAAGTTAGCTAGATTCACGAGATCATGTATATCTGTTCCTGAAAAGAAAAGACTTGTATCATCAGCATACATTATGTATTGGGCTAAAGGGTCAACATTTACAATATCATTAATAAATATAACAAACAAAAGCGGCCCCAGTATGCTGCCTTGGGGAACTCCGTATTTAACAGGTTGCATAGAAGACAGAATTCTGCTTATCGATACACATTGATGTCTGTTAGCTAAGTAGTTCTGAATTAGATTAAGGGCAACACCACGAACTCCATAACACTGCAGCTTACCTAATAATGTTTCATGAATAATTCTATCAAAGGCTTTGGACATATCTAAAAATATGCCGAGTGTGAATTTTTTAGCTTCAATATTTTTAAGAATCAACTCTTTTTGAAACAGTAGAGCACTTTCTGTTGAAAAACCTGATCTAAATCCATATTGCGATTTTGTTATGACGGAATGTTTGTCAAGAAAGTTTGACAGTGTAAGATGAATAATTTTTTCAAGTCCCTTGAAGAATAGGGGAAGGATTGAAATTGGTCTATAATTACCGAGAATGTTTTTATCTCCACTTTTGTATATGACCGTCACCTTAGCATTTTTCATATTCTGTGGGAAAATGCCAGTTCGTAAGGAAAGATTGTAAATATGTGTCAGACATGGGCTAATAAGATCAATAATATATTTAATCGGCTCCATTTTCAGACCATTAATATCCTCGCTCTTACTCATCTTAAAGTTTCTAAATACTCTTAATACTTCATTTTCATCAGTTGGGCAAAGAAATATTGATTCCTTCAGCGGCACGGGTAAGTAATCAAAGGCGCTATCTTGATGTGAGCTCTCACTTACAGATGTAAAGTATTCATTAAAGTTGTCGGCTAACTCCTTGCCTTTGATACTTCATTGTCAACTACAAGTTCTTCTAAGCTATTTCTTACTCTACCTGGAGATATGATGGAGTGTAATTTATTCCACATTTGTTTGACATCTGTGACGCCCTCAAACATGGTATAATAATAATTTCGTTTTGCTTGCCGTTGTAACTTAATGATCAAATTTCTACATTTTTTAAACATCCTCAAAGCATCTGGATTTCGGTTAACTAAGAATGCATGATATAGCCTATCCTTCTCCTTCATCATTTTTAGAATCTCTGTAGTCATCCAAGGTTTGCGGGCACGCTTTGGTTTTTTTAAAAACCTGAAGTGGGAAATGCTTATTATAAACTGAACAGATCGTTCGGATAAAATATTCGTAAGCTAAGTCAGCACAGGTGATAGAAAATAAGTCATCCCATTGCGTTTGCTCAATTTCATCACGAAAGCGCGAAAGAGAGGTTAAAATTACAGCCCTATAATATATAGCAGAAGCAGCCTGTCTGGTTGTGCAGCGGGATTGGTGTACCATAAAATAAATAGGTAGGTGATCACTGATAGCGGTACAAATAGTGCCAGAAAGTACGGAATCGGAAGGAAAGTTTGTTATGAACAGGTCTATTAATGTTGCACTCGAATCAGTAATACGAGTAGGAGTGACAATAACATTCGATAAAAAGTGGGAATCAAGAAGTGCCGAAAGATCCTTTTGCTTATTTGTGCTACCTAACATATCAATATTCAGGTCGCCTCCCAAAACGAGTCTATATCCATTGTCATTAACAAAGGAAAATATGTTATCTAACAACTGTATAAAATTGTTTATGCTGCCATCGGGTGGTCTGTATACTGCAACAAACACACAGTTTCCTACTTTAAGACATACAATTTCAATATCATCAGTGCATTGATACCATTCGTTAAGGAATTCGTACCTCATCTCATGTTTAACATACATACATACGCCACCTCCTGTCCTTGTTTTCCTATTTAAATAAACTGAATTACAACCTGCGATATTAATAACGTCTGAGTCATCACGGTACCATGTTTCTGTAAGCATAATTATGGAGAAATCAAATTTAAACTCATCAAGAAGAACTAAGAGGTTGTCCTCTTTGCAACGAGCAGACTGCGTATTAATGTGAAGCACAGCAAGGGGTGATATGCGCTGGTCTACAATGCGTGAATTTAGTTCCGATGGACTGGAACCTATCGTGTTAGAGTCCATTAGTCGACAGTGGTGATAACATATGTATACAGAAATTAATTATAGCTTGTATAACAAAACAGCAGCCCTTGAATAGCGTAAACGTATTCACTAAGAAATGTTGCTGAATCATTAGGAAGCCATGCGTTCGTTGTAAAACGTTAGAATAACTAGCATAGACAACAGAAAAGTGATATATGGCACTAATCCAGCACACAGAAATATTGAAAGCATTAAACAAAAGTACGGTTGCATAATATTGATGAAGAGTAGGGCATTGGTTACACGAAGTGCTGTGTAATATGAAGAAATGGGTTTGGACCCATATAACACTCTACAGAAGGACAGGGTTATGTTTTCCTGTCTAACAAAGCGATAAAAAAATAAAGGAAAATTACATGCAGGATCACAACTAAGAAAACCATTTTTCCACCGTGACGACCTGTTAAACAACTTGCGCCAAGTCCTCTTCGCACGTTATGCGCAGAACTGGTGTCTTTTCCAGTTTCCGCATGAGAACTTTGCCTTGAGACACCCAGATAAACTTCCATTTATTCTCTTTCCTTGCTTGTCTCGCCTTTGCTAGCAAAATTTTGTTTTCGCGACACAGATGCTCGTTTACATAGATCGAAGCATCTGTGTCATACCCTAAATCCCTTGCATTCAGTTTTCGTTTCCTTGCTGCCGAAAGCATTCTGTCCCGGGCGGCTCTCAAACTAAACCTTACGACCACATACGGCCTACTCTTATCTCTGGATGGCACACGATGTACAACGTCTATGTCATTCTCAGTGACGCCGGCCTTCAGATACCCCGCAAGTTTTCCAACTTCCTTCAGAAGGTCCTCATCTGGTACAACCGGAAGCCCTTGAATTTCAACATTCATATTTCTGGAGTACTGTTTCAATTCGGTTATCTCACTCCTAGCCCGCTTCAGTTCTTTTTTGAGGAGTTCACTTTCAATGTGGCACTGCTCATTTTCAGCCCTAACAGCAGAAAGCTCACCACGGAAGGCCTCAACATCAAGTTTGAATTTTTCGAAACCATCACTCAAGAATTGTACAGATCATTGAAGACCAGTGATTTCCGACCGAATTTCACCGTTTGAGGTACTGATACGAGCAACGTCACTTTTAATGTCTGACGAGAATGAATCGAGCTTAGTCACCAACTCAGTCAATACCTTGACGACCTCTTTGATGCTTCCCGGCTGCTTCTCAGCCATAACCTTAGCAAGGTCATTTAGGCCACTAGAATTCATTTCACTGCTCGACTCAAGGTTGACAATAGAAGACAACAACACAGCAGAAAGTAGAAGGCATTCACAAAAGATTAGAACCCAGCGCAAGTGACCAGGTACGGCTCTACATTAGCTTAAAGTAATACACTATTCATGGTAACACTCATGGCAGCAACAGCGACGGGAGAGCAATGTGCGCAAGAGCGCGATAGAAAGAATACACCAACCTGCAATGTAGTAGAAGAGTAGAATTAGTTTGCGCCCGCACACCGTCGCCGTCGCTGCCACAGTGAAAAGAAGCTGAGTTCCAGGCCAATCTCTTGTGCGTGATGTCACGGACGCGTGCGGAGGCCTTGAGCTAATCTAGGTTGTAATTGAATGGGTGAGCCGATGCCACTCGCGTTGCCTAGCCGCGCATGCGCTGAAGCAGTAGCGATAACGTCACCTCGCGTTGCCTAGTAACCGCCGGCGCAAGTGCGCACTCACTTCACCTGACACAGACACGGCTCCTGCCTGTCTGCCTGCCTGCATTTGTGACATGCCAGGAACGCTGTCGCTCGTAGGCGCTGAGGCGTCCGGCACTAGTCAAGCGAAATGTCACGAATGGGAAGGTCCTTTCGAAAATGATCACTCGAGTATACCTTTCCTACATGCGTACTTAAGTTAAACCAAGTTAAGACCTAGCAGCCACCAAGTTAATACCTCGCAGTACAACCAGTAAGACTTGAGGACTGACACTTTCGCTGTGCCTAAGCTTTGCACGACCGGGTGCAAACTTGCCCGCTTTTTTCATTACCTTGGAATAATTCGGCAAATGAACTTGATATCGAGGAACAGGGCGCCGAAAAAACACTTTGAAACAAAAAACGTGCTGAATAATTGAGATGTTTCTTTTTTATCCGTAAGTACACTACCATTCAATAGTCTTTGATTTCTTTTGCCAGTGTTCTCTTGGGACAAAAGTTGCCAACTTTTAGCAGGATTTTCCGTCACAAAGTGACAACGCTTAACAGAAAAATAGCGCTGTCATGATTCCGGTAGCTTTAACTTGGATCAAGAGCAAAATTTGACATAAGAATCTTATCATAATTTTGCTTTTTATAACGTTTGATTCTGCGTTTTAGTTGATTAATTTCTCTCGTTATCCACGGATTACCTCGACCTATCTGTTTTATTTCATTAGGAATGAAGGTGTCAATGCCGTGCTGGCAGCATCTTTTAAACTTTGTCCAAGTTAAACCTCGTTCTTAGAAGACAACGACAAAGCGAGTACAAATGATCACGTGCAGTCACTTCGTTGTTTTCCAAGGGGTGCTGGACGGCAAAAATAGTCATTTCTGAGGTTGGTATTCATGCTACGTAGGCGAAAATAAGTATTTAGTACGATTAGCTTTCCTATCTCGGAATATACTGCAAATTCAGATTAAAAGTGAAACGCTGGCATTTACCAATTTTGCATTTCACGCGATACCGATGACATGAAGGGCGCTTCTCAAGACAACATTTGAAATTCGGCAAAGTACTTACCATCTCCGGATGGAGTGCGGTAGTCTGAGGAATGCCGGGCTTTCGCTGTTGACTCTTCACGTACCTGGTGTCGGGCGAACGCTGATCATCGAGGGCGCGCCCCGAGAAGAGGCTTCTCGCTGACTCTCGCTGTTATCCCAAAGTGGGATAACGGGGCATATAATTTTTGGTAGTGGGGGAGGGCTCAACTAGGCCCTCCCCCCAACTGAGGAATTAAAAGAAAGATTGTGGTCATAACCTGCACATAGTGAGCTGTGCCATTTGGTGCGCTCCGTTGCATGGGTAGCCGGCAACGCTGTGGAAGCTACGCAAATAGTGGGGCTGTCAAATCACTAGCCCTTCCCCTACCAAGAAAATGGGGTAAGCGAAGGTTGTCGTGTGTGTACGTTATCTTCGTCAGGTACAAAATAAACGCTTGCTAAAGCTACCCATCCAGGGAACGAAAAGTAAAGCGAAACCGAAGTCAAAGTTGCAGGAAAGGGAAGGAAAAGTAGTAGGTCAGGTAGACACACGACAAAGCGTCACTTACCCCCATTTCCTCGACAAGGGGAGGACTGGTGAGTCTTACTTTTATTGCGATAGCAAATGTATGGACACTCAAAGAGGATTTCTGCCATCACCGTCGCCGTCGCCGTGAGGTTTCGTATGACGTCAACGGTGATGAAATCGTCGATGCGCGCTGGACTCTGTATGTGCGGGTAAAGGGCATGAGGGACGCGCGCTTTTATGGGGAGCGAACGCACGGCGGAGAGAGAGAGAGAGAATAACATTTTATTGATTGGACAGGAAAGGGGTGTTGGGAGCGGGTGGGTGGGTCATTTGTCATTCTATCGTAATTACACTGTGGTTATTCAGTCGTTATTATGCCACCGTCGTCATAGCATCGTCGTCACACAGTTGCAATTATGCGTTCATTTTCATACTGCCGTCGTCAGACTCCACTGGCCAGAGCTGCTCGCCGGGCCTGGTCGAGTAGACCCCTCTGGGTCTCCAGGTCTGCGCCGGCGAGGATGGTCTCCCACTGCTCCCTATTTGTGAATTTAGACCCCAACAGGGGGAATTGAATTTTGGGGACCTACTCGTGCATTCCCACGTTACGTGGGCGAGAGTTGACTTCCCCCAGCACCATGGACAGTGGCTTAGATAGGCCGTAGGCCAAATGGCATGCCACAGCCCGAGGTGCGGGTAGGTATTTGTCTGAATTAGTCTCTAATCCCAACGCGCGTTCTGCCCCGTTCTCCCTGAAGGGCTGCAGAATTAAGCGTCTCTTTCCTCTTTTAAAATCACGATATATATATATATATATATATATATATATATATATATAGAAGGAGAGAGAGAGAGCAAACGCGACTTCTTCCGTCGCGCGAAAGGCCGTGGGGTGACGGGAGGGAGGGCAGGCGACGTTTAGCTGCGGCACCAACGCAGCTCAGCATATGTAAAGCATGTGTTATGTGGCTGCTCTCAGTACACGAAAGACCGACCAAGTTGACAGATGGCAACCGTTGTCAGCCGACGTTATGCTAGGCACTAGACATGACTGAAAATCTAGCAGTTAGAACTATCGATGCCTTAGTTGACATTTTATGGCGATTCGCATTCTTTGACTACTTCCCTTATTTTGAGCCCAAAATGCTTCTTTGTCATTCTATCGTAATTACACTGTGGTTATTCAGTCGTTATTATGCCACCGTCGTCATAGCGTCGTCGTCACACAGTTGCAATTATGCGTTCATTTTCATACTGTCGTCGTCATGGTGACGTGGTCCTGTGATCGTCATCACTCCAGCTTCGTCATCCGTGTCTCGTCAAGCCGCGACATCATACCGTTGTCGTCAAGCTAGCCGCCATCGTCCCGCGCTCGTTTTGCCATTTTAATCGCTTCATTAACGTAATCCCATTTTTGTCACGCCACCTTCGTCGATCTATTGACGTCATTCGTTTTTTGTGTCGTCATCATGCAGACGTGCGCACGTGTTACCTTGGCAAGTGAATGCCATAGCAAAGCAGGACAATACTGGAGCATATCACATATAGCCGAAGCAACGCAAGTCTCGGAATGACGATTACAGAAGTGAAATAAATGCGACTTCAGAAATGTGCTCTGTATCTACATTGGCTCGAAAGTCATCGCGACATCGGCAGTCATCGCGAGATGAGTTCTGGCATAATTTAAGTATGGACCCGGACTTTAGGACATGAATGGACTTGCCAGCTGTGTGTTTTACCTCTTCCATCTATTCTCGTCGTTGCCTATGTTGTCCCTCATTCTCCTCGTTTTCCCACCGCACACGAGATGACTAGAGTAATGTATCTCAAATCGAGCACCATCCCTTTCATCTTACTGAAAATTTCTCTCTCTTTGCTATAAGCGCAATGTCTTTCTGACAGTGGGAATATGGCGTCAGTGGTGGCTACGCCTGTGCCACTCTTTTCGGCGCCCGATACTACAGCCTCCGTTAGAACGGTGGCCAGTCATGTATGCTCAACCTAGTTAGTATACGTAGTATGGTTGACAGGCCATGATGTGTTCGGGGGCTGTGTTGTTGCACAGAGCCTATATAGTGCTCTCAACGAACTGTTGTTCATAAACGCGGCAGCAGTACTCACATTCACATACGTAGTAATGCACTAATAAGCTTTCATAGTGTCAAGGAGACAACATACTGATGTATTCATTTTCAAGATTTCTTCCAATTTGGTCTGAAAAGGAGCAACAAGACAGAAAAACTGTTTGGAGCATCTGTCCATAATGCCAGATAACTTGTCGAGTAACTTATTCACCATTTAACACCTTTTATTTTACGAATTGCGATGCAATGACTGTGACAACAAAAACGCAACAATTATTTCGAAATCTGTCGTAAACACAAGACATCGGTGGCTGTGTAATGTACCTCCTTGAAGCGTCGAGTGTGTGGGTCGCGGTGCCGGCGGTGTGGTATTGCTCGAATGTTGGTTATGATATGAAAGGTGGCGAACAAATTAGCTTTGAATACGGCAGGATAACTCCAGAAAGAGCTTTGAACGAATGCCTCCATCATTGTTGTCTCATTCAGGAGCCGACAAGACATCAATGTCTTGGGTTTCACTTCCACCGTTCTTGTTTCGTTTATCAATCAGGCTTATGTACCGCTAAATGCTGGCCGACAACACAGTGCTAGTCAGCGTACTTTTGTTCTACGTAATGAAATGTTATATCACCACATAAATCTCGTACGTATATTGTCGGCTCATAGATCCCTAAACACACAGACATCTGCATGAAAGAGCGTATCATATTCAACGTCTTCTTGGAGGAGAAGAGGTCATACGGATGTCGATGTATTATCATCGCACCGCGTGGTGCGATAACGCTAATACAGTGCACTCATTTCTATTAACCATGATTATTTTCGCAACCTTCCCGTTTATCTCCACAATCTTAAAGCACGGCAATTGCGCACGGCAGAAAAATTGGCAGTGCCTGTCCTTAAGAGGAGCATTTCCCTCGGGGAGTTCTATATAAATACACGGAAAAGGAGAACTCTTTTTTCTCGCAAACCACTGCAACAAGTTTGGCAAGCCTTCTTAGATTTAAAAGAAAAAGTTTGTCTAATGGCTGTACGAAGCGAAATTTCGGTTAGGCTGTCGATTTTTGACAAAAATATTGGAAATGGGAAAATTTTGATAAACGACAATGTCAAGTTTATGACTCTGCATCTCAGCAATGAAAAACGAAATCAGAATTCTGTAAAATGAATGTATTATTACACCTAAAGCGCACAAAATTTATATTATGCACCCTTGTGAAATATGCTACTAATTTGTGAATATCCCTTTTACAAAACTCGTGTAAACAATGTAAGAAATCCACGTTAATTGTAAATTATTATATCACGTTTGTCAGCTTTAGATGCTCTAACTCGTGAAACTTTCAAAACTGGGATATGTGGTTTTGGTGCAGAGTTACAGATTTGTAAACTTCGGGATTTGTATCTTTTATACAAACCAATTTTCGGCATTTTTCGAAATGTACCTCACTCGAAATGAAAATTCTGCTTCCTGCTGCCCCTAAAATTTTACATTCTCTCTCAATTGCCGAAAAGTTCATTCAGATTTGTCCATGCGTTGTTTCATGAAATTCTTTCTGCCTTTTGCAAATATTTTGATAGGTGGCATCGGAGTTGGCCCCAGCTGAAGCTTCTTCCTAACACAGATTTGAGAAATTTAAACGGCACATTTTATGTCCAGCATCATTCTAGTAATGATAGCAAGCATCCCACCATATTAGTTATCACAGAAACGAATATGTTTAGGAGCTCTTTTTTCTAAAGTTATGAACTCGTATTTTTTGGCATGAAAGTAATGTACGTTGATGTCTAGACATACATAATGCCCGCCAAGAGGTGGTCATGCATTGCGACACGGACGTTCAAGATCAGAAATTTGCGTGCAAGTAATATTTACTGGAATGAAAACGCAAAGTATAAAGAGGCCGTGACGGATGCCATTTGCTTTGTCTCTACTGTTAGACATTTTGATGAAGAGTATTTCATGAGCAGTTAAGCACCTTGCCCTTTTTCTACACCATTATCTCGCCTGACTCGAACACAATGGGTGGTCGTTACGTCGCCAAGGGCTCTCATGTTTCCTGTATTCAGAAGAGCTTTAGAGTCTGCACATCATGGCACATCATGCTAAACGGCTCGTTCTACTCGTGATTATAAACCTCTCAGACGCCTCCAAAGTAGACAGAAGGCCAGTTATCAGTTGCTGTTGTCTGAAATCTTTCTTTCATGGATTTCTTTGAATTTGTGCTCTTTGAATCTGTGCTCAAGTAAGCTTTTGAATTTCATCAATGGAAATGCCAAAAGATGCCTCACACGTTTGCGGTAATATTTGTGAACATATTAGACGCATACGCAGAGTTTTGTTATCGGTATGTCGAGTGCTGCCAGCTAGTTTACCAAATCATACGTCAGATATGGGTATAGAATTTCTCCCCGCAGCCACCTAAGGCAATTTCTATGCAATTTTTTTTCGTCAAATGCATCACTCTCAGTAGGTTTTAGGTCCACCCAACTGAATGAATAACAACACCGCTATAGAGCTCCCCGCTGCAAAGATTGGCTACTTTATTTTGTACTTTTCGAGGGGTTCGAAGACGAAATGGATCGAGGCTGAGCTAGATCATTGTGGGTGAGAATAAACATTTTTGCAATTCAGGAAACACGCACGAGTAGAGAGATCGTGTGGCCTGCCGTATTCTCTCTCCTCCATCGTCAGTTTTTATTTTTTTTTTCCATTAAAGCAATGCTTAGCTTCAGGTTGAACTTGACCTCCACGGAGTATGCTATCGCTCGGAAACTAAAGCACCCAGACTTTGACACGACCAGGCACCGCTTATTGAATGAGAGAAAGCTCCCGTGACAAACTACATAAAATTGCATACGCGAAAGTACGCAGCTCTCTCTCTCTCTCTCTCACACACACGCATGTTTTATACCCACAATTCATACACATGGCATACATATATCACTGACACCTATTTTCGCGAGTTTAAATAGTTAATTTTAAGAATAGTGTGCTCGTCAAGGCCTCTGAGAACCTTAGCCCCACATTATTGCAGAGGCCATGCCTGTGATAATGTTACGCAGCTTGTATCAAAAGGTGTCCGAAGAGGCGCGACGTCCGATAACGGAGACGGGTTCGTATTGTTCATGCCAAAACCGTTAAAAACTGGCTGCAATCCATCTCCTGACTGATGATCATTCCAGTGGCGGTATTAGGCTGTCGATAGCGTAGCGGCATCGAGTATGTTAATCTTTGGTGCTTTGCGTGACAAAACGACGATCTGATTGTGACGCACGGCGGGGCTGGTGACATGGATTAAATTTCAATACTTGCAGTTCTTTACTCTACACTCGATTCTTATTACATGAGCATGTTTGAGTTTTGCCCCATTCGGAATGAGGCCGGAGCTCCGCCCAGTAACGAACCCGTGACCTTGTGCTCAGTAGCGCAACGCCACAGGCACTGTGCTACCACGGTGGGTATGAATTGAGAGTAGCCAGCACGACCCAGGAAAAATGGTTTGTTAGCGCCCGTATTTTATACCGAAAGGTTTAGGAGAAACATGTACGACGGTGCCAATTTTACGGTAATTGACCCTTACAGCAGCACCAGAAGTCGTGAAGAGCTTTTCAGCACTAACATAAATTGGACCACACAAGAACTCAGTATACTTTATACTGACTGAGGGGCTCGCACTGAACCGGGGCACAGTAGGGGTGGTCGGGAGGGTGGGGGGAGTTAACCTCGTTGTTGTGAACATAAGTTCATTCCATGTCATGCGTGAAGTGAAAAAATTAAATGGAAAACCAATACAAAATCGTCAATGGAAAACTTATTGAGCAATGCACGACGGAAGTTTCATTGAAGTCTCGTTGTTCTGGCTCAGTGAGTGTTGAAATTCCATGTAATTTGAGGTGAATCAAGGATGGTACAACGGATCGACAACGGAATTCAATACCCATTTTCGTAAGGGTATATATTTCCCATGTATTTGCGACATCAGTTCGCGTTATATTCGTAATATATTTATTCTTTTTCGGAGAGGCCAAGTTTGCCCCCTTGCGTTATGTTTTTGATGGTGTTATTTACGTGGTCGATATAGTACTCAGACAGCCGGTGCACAATTACAGCATTTGAATAGATTAGATTATGGGGTTTTACGTGCCCAAACCACGATTTCATTATGAGGCACGCCGTAGTGGGGGACTCCGGATTAATTTGGACCACCTGGGGTTCTTTAACGTGCACCTAAATCTAAGTACACGGGTGTTCTCGCATTTCGCCTCCATCTAAATGCGGCCGCAGTGGCCGGGATTTGATCCCGCGACCTCCTGCTTAGCAGCGCGACATCATAGCCACTAAGGAACCACGGCGGCTAATTTCAGCAATTGGGTGTTATGCCATCGGGAGGATCACAGCTGCTTCTTAAAATCGTAATTGTACGCCTTTTTTATCGCTATGGAACGCTTGTCCGAATTAATGTAAACGCTTGTGCAAACAATAAACTGGCACCAGAACTGTATTAGTCGCAAGAGAGTTAAAATGTGCATTGCGCCTAACAGAGACCCGCAGGGGCTCGGTGCGTGAGTGGAGTCTGCAGTACGGGACCTCATCAGCCATATCCTCCGGGCGCGCTCTTCGGACAAAGTCAAGCTCGTTCCGCAAGTCGACGCAGGACAACAAAGGTTCCCACTGTGCTAGGGTAGGGAGAGGGTTACGTGTGAAGGTCGTGGAGTGGTTGAACGCCCGTGTGGCGCGCTATATGGGGCAGTAGGTTCGTCGCAGTCGGGTCTTCTGTAAGGGAATAGTGTGGGGTATATAGAGTGTTATGGAGTGAAGATAAGGGAATGTGTTTGTTTGCGACACACGCCTCGTTTCGTGTGAGGTCCTTGTGAGGTGGGAGGTACTTCTCCCGCCGGCGTCTGTAGCGCTGGAGTATGGCATGAAAGTGCTTGGAAACCAGTTCTGGTCGTTCCCCTTCCCATAGTTTTGCTGATACGCTCGGAGCGTATGAGCCTAGGAATTGGGCTTCAGTTTCCAAGAGATTCGTGAACGCGGGTCCATGTGATTTGGTGTCGGCGTAGGGAGCGTGGAGCTTTGTAGAATACGATGTGCGGCTGGCGACACCCTACCTATGGCGTTGTGCGTGCACACTACATGTGAGACTCTGAGGACCATGATATTTTCTGCGCGTAACTTCATTGCAATGGCCAGGGCGATGGCCGCCTCCTTGGCTCGGTGGTGTCTGCTTCCATTACTGAGGCCACTGCAACCTCACAGGGAGTGCGGCCTATTTCGCTGATCAAGCGCGCTTCTCTGAGTGCGCGCAAAGCACTGCGTCCGTGTACAATGTGTCAGGGGAGTTGGTATGATTGCCGGTGAAGCGCGTGGCTCTTGCTTGACGTTGGTGTTTGTGACGCTCCATATGCACGTATCGCGGTATCGGTAACATTTGTATGTATTCTTTAATGGGCTGAGGGACACGCTGTATATACCCGCCAATTGCAGGTGACAATGGCTAACAGAAAGAGCAGAGAACTGCTGGTCTGGTCCTCATGAAGGCGCGTGACTCCCGTTTGCAGCTCCGATGCGCTTTGATAATTTATTCGCCAATGTCGTGCATTACCCACCTCTTCAAGTACTCGCAAAAGTTCTTTGCAGTTGGAGGCCCAGCACAATATTTCAATTTACGTCTTAGGATATAGTGCAATGACCAGAACTCTTGCGGAAGTGGTCTACATAATGATCACTGGAAATGTCCTTGCTTCTTAATTGCGCTGACTGCAAATATTCAAAATGTCAGGAGCTTGGTATATGAGTACTTCTGTGTATGTGTCATAGTGAAGGTTTCAGTGATTCAGACAAATAATGTGGCTTCTCCGTGCCATCTGCTCTCCTCCTGGAGAGCTTATGAGGTAGAACGGCCGTCTTTAAGATGTGTTGGTCCCGGGTCCATTCCCGGGCAAGAACAAATTTGCTTCCACTCCGAGGTTATCTTTGTCAGAACCCAGCATCGATTTCTTTAGGAGCAGTGTTGCTAGACTGAAAAGGGCGGTACTTTTTTGCATTTGTTTATATAAACGAAGTGAACTATTCCAGCGCTCCTTTTCTGACAGTTCACACCATTAGAACTATATGCGTACTGTAAACCGATCTCACGTTACGATTGTTTTCTTTCCGTAAAGCACCATGGAGTATTCCCGAGACGCGCAAAAAATCAATTTTTAGACGGTCCTTAGACATAAAGTTTATATAGAGGTGTCCTACTGCGACCTCGTATCCTAAATATTTCGGATCGAAAGCTTGCGTGCCTGCAGTGTTTAGAGGCACGAATGCGAGCAGAATAAATAGCCCTTGAGAGATGCCAGTTGCTTTGTCGACAGTGTGAGGCAGCCTTGACTGAGTGTGTTTAATCAGGGGTAGCAGTACGCATTTTCTACAGTTTTTCGCCGTCTCAGTCAAACCCGGTGTGTCCTTTAGTCGGCGAGAGCTTCTGCTAGTTGTGCATTTATCATAGCTTGAGAGTCCTTGCAAATCATGGCCCATATAGGTAAACTACTCATTCTGTTAGCATTGGTGAACGTCTCATGTGCCTGCGAAGTGGACGGGAGAGAAGGTATGACGAAATTCTGTTTACGCCATGTAAATGGTAACTTCCTCTCTCGAAATCCTGACTGTGTGCAGAAGCAGTTGTGAAAATAGTTTTTAAATTTTTGTAGAGCTCTTGCAACACAAATTTACAACGTCTAGTCCCACTTTGATTTTATGTCAAGGAATAGCAAGGAAGCTTTAATCACGCTCGTATATTGACGGCACTTATAAGATCTTTAAGCCGAGGGATCACTATCAGTGTTCTAGAGCTTCGCCGTTAAATACGTGCAGCATACAGCTATTCACGCCAGAGCTACATTGCGCTGAACTTTACATCTTCTCTACGTAGAATACAATTCTTAAGAATATTCTTGCAGAGTCGTATTTATACCTAATGCTTAATTTAAAATTAGTCCCCTTAACCTCCCAAACAAATTAACGGTTTATGAGAGGCGCAGCCGGGGAGCTCTGCCAATAGGTTTAGGCGATATGAGTCTTTAATTTGGACACTTGACGCTTAATACTGTATGTATACACTTGCACCTAAAGCTTAATAGGTTTGTTTCGGCACTGACGCTGCTCGGCATGTCGAAATAAGCGGCGAATCTTAACGCAGCCTAAAATATTGTATCAGTACAATGACAGTATTTTGTTCGTTTACGCTAGAGGTCTTGATTAATGAAGGAATTGAAATGGCGCAAGTCCAACAAAGTTCGTTGTCTCTCGTTTCTGTAGAAAGTACGTTCTGGAAAATTGAAGCTCTGGTTTCTTTTTAAGCGTGATTGTCGATTACTTGACAGTTTATTCCAAATAGCGACACTTAGAGATTGGAAGAGTTCTGCAGCACCCATTCCGACCAATATCTTTGAATTCATGTGCGATTTTGTGCTTGGGTCATGCATTTAATGAACTCTGTAATTGAACGGTCTGAGGTGCTTACTGGTGGAAGAGCATGAATCATTTACAATTTTCCCTAATATAATAATGTAGACTATAGCCAAAATGTTTCGGAGACCTCTGTGCAATAAACTCTCCACATTTATTTTAATTTTGATTATTACCAAGGTAGCAAATATGTACCATCCCCCCCCCCCCCCCCCAGATGTGATGTCAGATGTATGTAGAACTGCATGAAAGTGATTTAATCACATTATTACTTCGAGCTCTCGAGAAAATGAGCACGAATTTCATATAGACCAACATTTTGCCAGAGACGATGAATAAACGCTGAAGTGCGTTTCCAATACCACAAAACAACATGACAATTCGGCATGCAGCTTCAACATGGCCACCAACCCAACGATGGTGCATCTCCGTCTTTTTTTTTGTGTAAATAAAATAAACTTTTATCACTTTACACATGAGGAAATGATTA
This sequence comes from Dermacentor silvarum, assembly GCF_013339745.2. NCBI lineage: Eukaryota > Metazoa > Arthropoda > Arachnida > Ixodida > Ixodidae > Dermacentor > Dermacentor silvarum. The sequence continues at coordinate 137,088,296 of NC_051157.2, forward strand.
CTTTGGTTTTGTACATAGATATGGCGTTTCTCGCATCTATCAGTGACATTTATAAAACAAAGAGCTTTTTCAAGTTCCTAACGTACCAGTCAGTTTTAAGAACCGATATCAAAAGCGATTACTTCCCTCAGCTATGTGCTCATTTCAGGAGGATATTAGACCCATGACATGACATTCCCTTCCATTTTCTGAAAAAGTCAAAGTGCGCCAAAATCACAGACATCCTTTTCTACATTCGCAGCACTGTGTAAAACATCCTCGTAAAGTCTATTGCGATGTTGTGTCCATGATCAGCTACAACCGAGGTCCCTGTGCTCATTTCGTGTGTACATGTTTACCGGCTTCGCTGTTAAGTGCATCTTATAACATAGGTCTCGAGAACTCGCATCCGAGCTGACCTCACATAATCCAAAAGTGCTTATTGCAATCCCCTGAGAATTGCACCAGTAACGGCACGCTAATTCAGTAAGACGTCTTCTACATGCTCTCATTTATTTCCGAAATAATATCGTACATTTGCGGAATGGCAGTAGTATATATAGCGCCGCTACAGAGGCCTCTAGTGCATGTAATATAATATTGTGGTTACGCATTATGTACTATTTCAAATCGAGTGAAGCCTCATATGCCCTTGATCGTGAATGGTTTTGCTTTGCCGTTCTGATCAGGTACAGAGGACAAGTCTTGGTCCATTCCGTAATATAGGAGTACATGCTTTTGGGCTAGTTTGTCTGGTACTGAGGCTTGGATTAAGCGACGCAGGTATTTACTGAAGCATGGCGCGTTATTACTAGCGTGTCGTCCTTGCTTGTGTTTCTATGTTCAGGTCTCTTAACCAGTACAGTTTCAGTACCTCTTGTGCAGTATGCAGGCTCTGGCACAGTGTGCAGTGCCAGATAATTTCCTGGGCAGTGCCTTAGAGTCTACATCAGGAATGGCTGGCCTGAGGATCACGTTTAAGAGGAAGCGTTAGCTCTGGGCCTCCGATCTAAATACATGGGAAAGGAGAAATCCTTTTTCTCGGCAAGGACTGCATAAAATTTGATAAGGTTTCTTGCATTTAAAAGAAAAAGTTGAAGTTTATATCTAGTGACTGTTGGTTGCGAATTTTCAATTTAGGTTGTCAATGTTTTAATAAAATTTGACACAAATAAAAATTTTCAGAAAAAGAAACTATCAAGTTTATATCTTTGTAACTCAGAAATGAAACACGATATCACAATTCTGTAAAGTGTACCTAATAGTGCATCTAAAGCGGACAAAAGTGATATAATATAAAGGGCTCTCAAGTAGACCATCAATGTGGGAATAGGGAATAGACCTTTGCAAAACCCTTGTAAACAAAGTAACACATTCACGTGAGATATACATTCACATATCATTTGTTTCCGCTTTGGATGCCTAATGAATGCAGTGTACAGACCTGCGATATGTATTCTAGCTCAAGAGTTACACATTTGTAAACTTCGTGCTTCTACATTTTTTGAACTTGCCAATTTTTGAAAGTACAATTACCAAAATTTAAGCCATAAATCGAAATTCCGCTTCAACATTCGTAGGATTTAACTTTCTCTCAAATTCAACAAATGTCATTGAAATCGGCCTAGTGGTTATCCCAGAAAAGTGTTTATGCATTTTACACGTACTTGAATAGGCGGCATCGGAGTTGATTGCGAGTTATAGCTTCATCTTAAGGTGACCTGGCGGACGAGAACCAGGTGGTCAAAATTATTCCGGAGCCCTCCACTCATAATCAGAACTGGCTTTCGCACGTAAAACCCCCGAAAGAAGAAGATAAGGTGACCTGGCATTTGGGTGGCCTCCGTGATTTGGTTGCTTGAAGAAAAAGCTGAAGACGCAAACCTTGCACTTTCAAAACAGACCTATGGACTTGTTCTATGCACAATGAAGGCTGAAGGAGAAACAAACTTTCATACACTTGTGCCTGAACATGCATACGCAAATGTTTGTAAATAGTTCATAGCAAAATTTTTTGGATTATAGTTTTCAAAAATCTGTACAAAGTAATTTCTTCAACGTACTAGCACTTATTTTACAATTTCCATACATATGTTTGGCTCATATTTGCGCAGGTAATAAACTTTTTGATTGAAAGAAGGGTTCTATGCAACGAAAGCAGCTAATTGATGAAACTTTAGACAAGCGGGGAATCTATTCTAACAGTGTTTTGCAGTGGGCAAATTGGTTTTGAGACCTGGGGGAGCACTCCGCTGTGATGCCAGACACAGGAGAGGATATAATCAATTTATGTTCATTAAACACGACAAGCGCAGAGTAAAACTGCTACATGAATGCCATAAAAGCGAATTATTAGCAAAAATTAAGCCACTGGAACACGGTCACGGAAGTTTTCATCTTTACTATATAGATCGTTTTCATGTAAGTAATATCCCTTTTCGGCGGTTATATTTCTTATCAAACATTGGCCAGGTAATCGCAATGCCACATGAAATACTTCACTAATTTCTCGTTGCTTTTGTTTATCCGGCATAACAAGTACGGTGGTATTTTTTCAAGTTTTGGTTGTCAAGCTCACTTTGAGCCGTGCACAACGGGTTTTCTACATGGCGGTGATGTTTTTCAAGTGTAATTGTGTTCTTGTTGACCATCAGTAAAACATCAGCCTGTCTTTACATCATCATCATCAGCCTATATTTATGTCCACTGCAGGACGAAGGCCTCCCCCTGCGATCTGCGATTACTCCTGTCTTGCGCTAGCAGATTGCAATTTGCACCTGCAAATTTCCCAACTTCATCACCCCACCTAGTTTTCTGCCGTCCTCGACAGCGCTTCCCTTCTCTTGGTATTCATTTTGTAACTCTAATGGTTCAAAGGTTGTCCATCCTACGCACTACATGGCCTGCCCAGCTCCATTTTGTTCTCTTAATGTCAACTAGAATATCGGTTATCCCCGTTTGCTGTCTGATCCATACCGCTCTCTTCCTGTCTCTTAACGTTAGGCCTAACATTGTATTGCAATAGCAATTATATGGACACTTCAACAGGATTTCTGCCGTAGGCGTCTCCGGCGCCGTGAGGTTCCGTATGAAGTCCAATGGCGGTAAAATCGTCGCCGCGCGCCGTATGCGCGAGTGAAAACGCGCGGGGGACGCGTGCTATCACGGAAAGCGCACGCACGGCGGAAAGCAAACGCGACCGTCGCGCGAAAGACCGTGGCGGTATGGGAGGGAGGGAGGGAGGCGGGGCGACATTGTTCTGCTTCAGCAAATGCTTATCTTGAAACTGGGCGCAAGGGGAACTGGCCACTCAATCTCCCACGCGAAAGCAAGAAAGCGGGAAGGCAGCACGGGAGGGAGGGGGGGCAGCTTCTCCTCTGCCAACAACTTCTCCTCTGCACTGCACTTTGCCCAGCGGCGGCGGTCGCCCGCACCGTCTCTTATCTCCACACAGCTCTGACCTTTGTATGCGCTGTGCATTCGCCGCTCAGTTTCCGTTCAAGCGATACACCGCGCGAACCGAACCTTCGCCCGCTGCGGCGGCTGCGCTTGCTGTCAGTGTTTTGACAGTCGTTGTCTGTGGTCACTCAGTGTGATCTATTGATGTTTGCTTGTGCGCGCTGACACCACGATTGTTAATTCAGTTAGTAAGCGAATGTGTCCAAGTTTATGCAGCTGATAAAACTACTATCCCTACTCCGAATCGCTCTCTACTAATTTGCTATCGCAATTGATGCTTCGCCTTTCGGGCGAAACTGCGACATTTTTTTCCGTTCCATCGGTCTTTGTGCGGTCCTTAACTTGTTCTCGAGATTCTTAGTTAACCTCAAGTTACTATCCCATATGTTAGCACCGTTTGAATGCAATGATAGTACACTTTTCTTTTCAACTACAGGGGTAAGCTTCCAGTCATGATTTGGTATTGCCTACCGTATGCCCATCCAACCCAATTTTATTCTTCTGTAAATTTCCTTCTCATGATCAGGGTCCCCTGTGAGTAGTTGACCTAGATAACCGTACTCCCTTACAGACTCTAGAGGCTGACTCGCGATCCTGAATTCTTAGTCCCTTGCCAGGCTATTGAAGCATAACCTTTGTCTTCTGCATAATAAACTTCAACCCCACTCTTACACTTTATCGGTTAAGATCCTCAATCATTAGTTGTAATTCGTCCCTATTGTTCCTGAATAGGACAATGTCATCTAAAAACCGAATGTTGCTGAGATATTCGCTGTTGACCCTCACTCCTAAGCCTTCCAAGACTAAGAGCTTGAGATTGTATCTCCTTGCCTGACCCCTTTGCGACATATGACTGCCTAAAGGACATAGATTTTAAAGGCTACGAAACAAATTCAGAAAGCTTTTCGTACATAAGTGTTTTTTGCGATTGGCCGTACGCGTTCGATTACAGTATGTGCAGAAGTAGAATGGGCTCGAATTTTCTATTACGAACCATTCTAGTGTAAAAGTGTTTTCCGAATATGAACCCGCGTTTTTTTTGTGCACTGTGCATATTTGCACTTGCTATTGATGTCACGCATTATTGTGCGAAACTCTCTAGAACCTGTTTAATGTTGCGATTCTTCACGTTGGATTCTATGCCACTCTTATCATCCAACGTTCACGGAAGGCTAATCCCGTAGATAACGCGGGTGAAGCGCCGCTACTTACGAAGCGCGACAAGGGTTGGCATTGGGATAGAATCGCGACATTATGCTGGCCTAGAAAGTCTTTTTTCTTTCTTTTTTCAGTCTCGTTTGCCCAGGCACACGTTACCTTGAGCGTGAAGGTGGGTTCAGGTGCGAAATTTAGCTCTCATAAACAGTCATCCAAAGAAAGTGTCCTCCCAAAAAACAGCTCAAAAAGTTATTTTAAATAAATGCTTTCTGTACGGGTTCTTGATTAAACAAAGCTGTTGTTATTCTATTTCATTTCCGCCATTAGCTCTCCACGATTGGTCAAAATATTTGAGGCCACGTTCACTTCGCCTGCCTGATTACACGCTGATTATGCATAAGTATGACCAAAAAGAGAAAAAGAAATGCTTTCCAGTTTTATGCCTTTGTCGCCATTACGCAACCGCTATAGGTCGAAATTGGACCCAGTTCGCTTGTCTGTGATGCGATATTGTAAAACTGCGAAAAATCATCACGTGGAAGTGGAGAAGTCCCATTGAACACGAAGGGTAATGGCGGTTAAAACGTTTTTAGTTTTATGGCTGGGGACAGCCCCTCCCCGAAAGGAATAGAAGATGGCTGCCCACCCATCATTGACGCGTTGGTTGCTCGAAGCCGCCGACGAGAATGGACTTTGCCCGATGAAGCGTTTGCTGCTTCGAATGTTCAATTTCTGAGCCATTTTCTTCAACGCAGAAATGCTGTGCTGATAGTGCATGAAGAAGTGGCCAAGAAATTCGGCCAAGTGATCGAGCGATAGCGATTACTGATAGAGTGAATGGTGCTGTGCGCGGAGCTCCCGTGAGTGATGACGCGATTGACCTCGCTCGGCCATCCGTTAGTGCGCTAGTCCGGGTTTGCGGGCGTGAACATGTATCGCATCTCAAACACACAAAGTGGGCCATCAGCACCACATGTGCACAGTGATTGTAAGAATAAGGTGTCAGGCCGTTGTGGCTAATCTAAAGCGCTTTTCAATTATGAATGGAGACACATTGACAAACTACTACATGAGCGTGCACGCTCATGTAGTAGTTTGTAAATGTGTCAGTGACATGTGACAGCGTTATGGTAAAGATATGGTCAGCAACGCATAGGCACCCTAATTATAATGCTGATTTGATAACTGTAAATCGCTGTACGTGCAGTGTTTCAGGTAATGTCATTCGTCGGATCTGAAGCAAGGATTGAAATCCACTAAAACGGAGCACAACGGCCATTTTAAACCGCAGTGTTTATGAGACTATTTTCTAAGGCTCCAGTTTGACTGCCATGCTTCGCCTACTGCAAAACAGTCCAATAAGATCACCTGGTGCTTTCATTTCACCGTCCCCTGTTTTCTGTATCGCTATTATCTGAGTATAATAAAATGTAGTTGGAAAAAACATTAAGCGACAATTTAGAGCATGTTTTGCGCTAGACACCGCCGACTTCTCTAATCTATGGCAGCGCGGAACAAAGTGACCCAAAAGTGGTGTTTTATCCCCTCATTCTGCTCTTTCATGGTTTCCCGCTTGAAAGCAGCTGATACAATACACTTTGATAGAAAGTGCACCTCGGCCGCCGAGACCTCAATCTATCTCGCAGCTTTATATGCATAAGTAAAGAAAACACGGCGCTGAGACTCGATCAGATTTTCCCTCAGCGACATCTTTAGCGCCCCATTGTCCGCCGCCGCAATTGTCGAGGGGCCCCTCAAGATGAGCAACGGGAAGCGGACTGCACGGAGACACCGGAACTATTCTCCCAACCTTCGCCTCTCCTCTGTGACGCCGGCATGACGTCAGCGCTGCTCGGACGATTCGAAAACACCGGCGGAGCCCTGGCTCTACCCCACCAAGACCCTCCCAAGCTCTGTGCCCTCCTCGCCTCTAGTCGTTGGGTTAGGTAACCAAAACATGTCACGGTAGGCCCCATTACTATCCGCAATAAATACAAGCAACAGAGGACCTCCTCTAAACGACAAGAGCGTTAGATTGGTCTGACCATAAAACGTCGCGGGTCTTCGACCACGCTTCGCTTATCTATTACGCTAATTTGGTGTCAGAAAAATTGAATAAAATCAGAATGTAATGACTGGAGGTCATAGCGCCCAGGGATATTGATAAAGCATATTCACATCTAAATGTAAAACCGATCAACAGTTAGCTCATCCTGTTTAGGAAATCCAAACATTTAGAATTTACCCATGAAGTGCGGGAAAGCAGATCCTTTCAGTTTTTGGCCATAAATAGTTTATAACTTCCTTACTACCGAAAGTTGAGCTAGCTGGTATGGATGCACGCCTTACCTTCTTACACGTTGAATTATACCTTCCAGTACACACTTGCCGGCGATATTGCACCACATGTCAGAACCGATTGCTTAACTTCGACTTCTGTTGTTCACAACTAATCAAACGGGAATAAGAAACAGCTTGCCTCAAGAAGGCAATCAAGAAATGTAGTTGAAAAACGTGGGTGAAAGTTTGCATAAGCAGATACCATGCCTCAATGACTGTGGATATCCGGACAGTTGACAGCAGTTCTAGAAAGAAGATACGCTGCTGAGCTTTAGGTTGCGGTTTTATTCCGACAGCGGCAGCCGCACTTCTGCTTGGTTGAAATGCAAAAACACTCTGGGTACTTTGATTTAGGTGTGCGTTAAAGAACGACAGTAAGTAGTCAAAACTATTCCGTAGCCCACCACTGCGGCGTGCCTCATAATCAGATCGTGGTTTTGCCACTTAAGATCCCAGAATGTAGTTTTTAGGCATGCGAAAATTAGGTACGCAAAAATTGCCTTAATTCACGTAGAAACACATCATAACAGTGAATCTAAGTGCCATCGTGTGCTTGTCGTGATGTCGTACATTCACGAAATCTCACAGACGTTAAAAAATAGCGAGCGGAAAACAAGCACTTTAGTTCTTTCAGCACACAACAAGCCCAAGGGAATTTGTGGCAAAGGGAACAACACAAGGAAAGAACACCTACAAGGATGAATGTGTGGCACAAATAACTGCATGCCTGCAGACTGACAAACATAATTATGAAGAACCAACTCTCGGTTGCTATCAAAAATGCGTTTAGCGAGCTTTGTGAGGTGGTCACTTGTGGCACTACGTTGCAGTATGTGTTATGCGTGGCGCTCTCCTTACTACCATGCCTTGCCCGTGCGCGGAAGCCAACCGGAACCTTGAGCGCCACTTCCTGAACGAGCAGTTCGGAACCCCGTGCAGCGTCTGCGGCCAGAAGCGCCGTGTCCCACCGACAACGTCTCAAAACCCTATCTGTCATGAGAAAAGAATGTGAAACGCTTCATTTACCACCATGCCACCCAGCGGTACCGCATGGTATCAGCGTTACCACCGCACACTGGTACCGTAAGACCGTTCGACCTTTATCTCTTTGTTAGACTGCAATATCTTATGGATCGCTCAACGAAAACAGTTAGACAGTTACAAGAAATCGCGATGAGCTCCCAAAGAATGCTAAACGCATTAAAACAAGACCGGTTCATAAATCATTTTGGTTCATTGGCAGTCGTACAAATTGACAGTCTGAAAAACGGGCTGGTGTTTAAATAATGGTCCACGAGGAAAAAACATACCACTGCAACATGTCATTGGAATGTGGAATTCTTGTTCTGCGAGAACCATCGCACTCGTCACAGACACACAAAAAATTTTGGAAGCTTTCCACATGGCATCACTATTAATGCCACGTGCGCACGCTCCCCGCGTCCGTAGCATTTGTTGACCAAAAAAAATAGAACTGGTGAAAAGGGGCAGTAAGGGGCGTGCAAACTTTATCTAGATATGGAAGTCCAATTGACTAGGTGCACCTTGCTTGTTATTGCTAATAATTCGCTTCCCGCGTAATCAATAAACAGATAATCTGCGTTTCTTGTGTGTCTTGCACGTCTTCAAGTTCTATTTACGACGTCCTGTGTTGTATCGAAGCGCAACCTTTAACCATGTCAGCTAACGCATTTGGTGGGAAACGTTAACTGCCATGTTCTAAGAAATGTTTACAGCTGGTTTTGCTTCTTCTTGGTTCTTTTGCAGTGGTGTACTCAGCCACCAGTCTTGGGCGAGCAACACAGTACTTCGCTCGGAACTGCATCAATCAGATGAAGCGCATATCGCCTCGTCCCCCAACGCCGGATTTTTTTAAAGTAAGCAAGTATACCTGGATGGGTGTTCGCCTCATAAGCTGTTTAAAGCATAAAATGAGTCTTTATAATTTGGGCGCATGGGATGCTGTCCTTATGCAGGCAAAAATATGAGAACAGAGACCAATCTTCATCTTGCAAATTAAATGTTTTGTGAACCGAACCAAGCGGTAACTGAGGCAAGGATAGAAGTTAGGCCAGCTGTGAACGTGGGTCGCACAAATCTAATTGCCACCTTATGAAAAGACACAAAGCTTCGGTATCCAAGACCACTTTCTGCAGTTTTTTCATTCGCTGTCACGCATCAGAAAAGCTTTGAAAAACTCACTGCACCCCGTTTTTTTTTCATTACCATCAGCCAGTATGTTCAGTCCTAAAATAAGGCATGTGATGAACAGCATTCCTCAGCAGTTTCGATAGAAAAGAACTTTAGAAGCTCTAAACACGCACAATATCTGGGAACCGTACCTCTAGCGGTCAAGCTCCCTGATATACAGGTTGTCCCAACTATCATGCACCAAACGTTAAAAATATGCAAGTGCCCCGTAGCTGGACGGCAATGTAGTTTGCCGTCGCTTGGAGGTACTCAGACGATTTTCTGAATTCCGCCTAACTACATAATTAGTATTATTTGATTGATCAACTTCTCAAATAATATAATTAGATGAAAAGTGTGAATGAGAAAATTGTAGAGCAACATGAAAAACTCCCGATACAGCTTTTTGTTGCTCAATGCGTGCTACATAAAAGTATTTTTTCGAGCGTGAAAGAAGCCCACGAATACACGCACAGTGCCTCGAGCGGCCAATCGCGCGGCAATTTTGCATGTATTTGCGGGCTTCTTTCACACTCGGAAAATTCTCTTATGTAGCACGCACTGAGCAACAGAAAGCTGTATGAGGAGTTTTTCATGTTGCTCTACAATCTTCTCATTGACAGTTTTCATCTCAGTATATTTTTGAAAAAGTTGATTAAATAATTAGGACGAATTATGTAATTCGACGAAATATCATACGATGAGGTATTATAAATGGCTGAGATATCATATATAAAAAAAAAGTCCCAAGCCTGCAGTCAGTGTGAACAAACTCGGAGAGTAATGTTCGCTAACAGCCACAAGTGTTCGTGCAGTGCAATCACTCTAAGAAGCATCGTAGATTTTAATGGCCTTGTGCATATCAACAGCGCCTAGGTCAATGACCCAGTATCCTTTTCATGTAGGGCGGCACTCATCTGAACGGCTGAAACTGGCTCGCCGAGCGCATAGTTTAGCGTCGAAGAATGGGCAGTGGTGCACAAGGTGCTTCTATTGTCTCGTCAAAACTGCTAAACTGCACACGCCAGTGTTGGTCATTCCTATAAGAAATGACTAGGCAGTCGTAAAGGAGACACCAACCACATGTTACATTGTAAAGTGGCAGGCGACATTGCAAGTAAGGGATCAGATGAATAGAAGCGTGATTTGATGAAACCTGATGAATTCCATTCTCGAAGTTTGATGACAATTCATTGTAGTGGCGACGCAGCATCCGCTCTCGAGAATGGTATGGACACACGCAGATCTTGTGGGTGAAGCGAGGGTGCAGCTTTATTTGAGCAATCACTACCGATAATTCTGCAGTGGCTTCTTTCGGGCACTAGGTGCACGTGTGACTATCGTACAAGATGTATACCCGTGAGCAAAAGTATATGGACCACATGGTTCGCCCAAAAAAAAACTGAATTTCTTCGTAGTTACCACGCATAAACTGAAATTGACGAGTACACTGGAAAGTTCGCAATGTCAAGTTTAGACCGCAGTACTCAATTTCAAGTTGCATTCGCAGGCAGTTGAAAAAAATTAGCTTGATCGCAAAATCCCTTGTCCGTGTACTTTTTCTCACGGGTGTACATGTACACACCCTAGAAGAGATCAAAAAGGCCGCTCTCCGCTTATTTGTCATGTGCAGAAGAGATCGCATTGTTTTCAAAATCTAGCGTGCTCGCCAAAATTGGCATGACCACTTTTGAAAGAAAGCAAACAAAAGAAAATAATTAATAATCACTATTATTGAATATAGGTAGTACCATGGCCAATCCCCGCCTCGTGGGTACGTGCCATGAGTTGAAAGAAGAACAAGAAGAAGAAGAAGAGAAAGACGAGAATGCGCATGGATACGATAGCACGTATTCACTTCGCTTCTTCCCAATGGTGCTGAATAATACACATCATCACTGCAGAGCTCGGTTCTTATGGTGCACACCCGAAAATGTACCGTAAATAGGTTCAGCTTGAACTATTATGGTAGCTTCAGTTGTGTTATCTGAAAAGTATTTTGCAGCGCTTCAACAATTTCTTAATCCAGGCACTACCGTTACAAGGAATGAGCTTCTAAGACTCCAATTTTTGATTTTCTGCCAAGCTTCCGCCCGGTCAAATGAGGGTGGCGAAGTTTTGGGGATGTGAGATGCTGGCTCTTTCCTCTTCACGTACCTGGTGCTGGGCGAACGCTGATCATCGAGGGCGCGCCCCGAGAAGAGGCTTCACGCTGACTCTCGCCATTTTCCCAAAGTGGGATAATGGAGCATTAAATTTTTGGTAGCGGGGGTGGGGTACACCGAACCCACCCCCAACCAAGAAATCCAAAGACAGAATAAATAACACATAAACTAGGGATGGTCGATAAGTTTTATTGCGATAGCAATTATATGGACACTTCTACCGGATTTCTGCCGTCGTCGTCGCCGTCGCCGTGAGGTTCCCTATAGATAAAATCTTCGCCGCGCGCCGTATGCCCGAGCGGAAGCGTGCGGCGACGCGCGCTATCACGGAGAGCGAACGCACTCAAAAACCCACGCGCAAGCAAGCGGGAAGCCAGCGCCGGAGGGAGCGCGGGGGGCGCACTTCTACGCTGCCAACAACCGCTCTCGTCGCTCGCTCGCACCGTCGCTTATCTCCACACGGCTCTGACCTTTATGCGCCGTGCATTCGCCGCTCAGTTTCCTTTGAACCGATAGACCGCACGTACCTTCGCCCGCTGCTGCGGCGTATATATGCGCTTGCTGCCAGCGTTTTGACAGTCGTTGTCTGCAGTCATTCAGTGTGATCTATTCATGTTTGTTTGTGCGCGCTCACACCACGCTTGTTCAATCAGTTAGTAATACTCGGGCCACATTTTCCAACGCACGCTACACATGCAATGCTGCCCGGGTCGGCAGTGCAGCGCTACAGGTGTGTCCCTTCGCACGCGCTGCCCACGGTAAGCGCTTCTCATCAACACCACCGTTTCACACGCGCCTCCTCGTGGTCATCGAGTCTCTCTTCATGTCGGTCTACTTACGCCGCAGCACACCTGCTTACTTAATCAGCTCATGTTTACTACAATTCATATTGCTACCAAAGCCGCTCACCTTACTTCGTATGACATTGCTGTGTTGCTATCGCATTCATTGCTTCGCCCTTAGGGCGAAACTGTGACATTTTTTATGCGACTAACGATTGATCGCTTTCGATGCTGGGTCTGTCATTGATGAATTGATTAATCGAAAATTTTGCCCGACATTTAAAAACATATAAGCACAGTTATCTACTCGTGTAGGACCGTATTTTGAAGTTTGAGAGGTGGAACCAAGCTATACATACAAGTGTATAAAGTTTCATGCAGTATAATCTGTAATTTGTTAAAGACTAAATGGTGTTCGCTTTAGTGAGCGGCCTTTGCAAATAAAATAATATGTGTTATAAAATGGCCCTTACAGCAGCATTAAACAAGATAAATGGTACCAGTGAGTCCCTATAGAGTATAGCTAAAGCAAGAAATAAGAAAAATTACAAAAATGAAAGGCGAAGTCCAACTAAAATACGCAAGAAATTGCAATATGATATAGGATATTAAGCCACATGCTCTTTCCTACAGGTAGAAGGAGCGTCAATTGACTGGAATGTTCAGGTGAAACCGACACGTTCTTTAAATGGCCGCGTAACTAGCATGCGAGAATAGATAACAGATCTGTAGACTTACTGGAATCGACATGAACTCCATGCTCGAAACCAGCACGAATGCCGTGCCACATCTTTAGTGGACTGGGATTGACACGACGATCAGCGACTGGGTTGCTATATAGTATGCCTTTAATTGCGAGGGCGTTTCATGCCTCCGGCTTCAGGCAGCGTGGTGGCGTGTGCGGTGTAGGGCAAGAGAGGGGAAGCGCTCGGTGCGGCAACACTCGGAACTCGGTCGCTTTACCACAGTCGTTCTACCACAGCTGCCCCGTCACTGCTCGTGCTCCGCCATTCTCGTACGATTTCAATATTTTCGCGCAACTTCTATGAAACTCTCGATAACGATTAATTGAGCATGTCTAATTGACTCAGACGATTAAATGAAAGGTGGGCATCGATGAAGAATATTTGTTTTGCGAGATACTTTTTTTCGTTTAATCGTATAATCATTCATTGATATTAGCAACCCTAGCATAGACTTGATTTTTCCACAGCTTTTGGCTCCTGATGAAGCATCGGCTCTGTCTCTTTACGGCGAAGCTGTATGTGTGTTGTCCGCGAACAAAAACTATCATCAACAGCAATGGCTCGAGTGTCGTCGTATTTTTCCACAGCTCGTTGGCACCACTCGGCACAACCGCGCGAACCCGCTCGTGCCACAGTGGCTCGCGCGTTCGTCGTCGCCGTCTTCTGGTGGCTCCATTGGGCAAAAAACTATCATCATCACATCTCTTTTCATCCCACCGAAGGGCGTTCTAGTTGCCACCTGTGTCCTTCAAACGACATCTTATCGAACGTATTTCTCCTCAAATACGTTACACTCACGTTGCAGTATCCAAGTGTGTACTACTTCGCTGCTGGTGTAAATTTTGGCAGTGGCGTAATCGTGTTGCTGTCGAAAATGTACACCAGCAGCGAAATAGAACACCTGGTTACTGCAATATGAGCTGTTTTTGTATGTTTGAGCTCTGCGCCACCAGGTGGCAGCACCATATAGGCCGCTCACGTTTACGGTTCCCCCGCAACGCCCCAACGCCCAGTCCGCCCGCGTTTACACGACTACCGGACAAGCTAAACTTCTCCATTAGTCGAAGAACGGCCGCCCCCCCCCCCCTCTTTCCCCTCTGTTTTCGACAGCGCCATCCGCGTATCGCTCTAACTCGGTTTTGAGACTATTTGCCACGCGTTCGCATGTTCCTGTTCATAGTGCTCACGATAGGGCATGGTGGCGTGCGCCCACACCCACACGCCCTCCGACAAAACAAATGGACACCGTTGCACCCACTTCTACGACTGAAGCAGCTTCTCGAAGGCCGCCTTCGTCACACATGCAGCCCGCACTGGCAAAAAGGAAGAATGCCGAAATAACAGACACAGACAAAACCGTTGAAAACGCCATATTCGTCTGTGAGCCCATGACCACTCTGGAAAACAAACTTGTTGCCCTTAAAAATCGTCGACCAAGCGAGCTTGATGCCTTTGTTTGGGAGACATCTGTGCGATTTTAAGAGCTAATTGAGAGCTGTGGAAGACACTCCACGACGTCACAAGCTCCCATCCTTAACAACAACGACAATAATAATGAAGTCAGTGCGTAGTCTGGTCATCTGGAAGTGGAACTGCAGGGGCTTCCGCAACAAGCGCGCCAGTCTAGCACTATTTCTAAAGAATCTTAACGAGCTCCCTGACATCATAGCCTTGCTGGAAATGCACAGGAAAGTCACTCTACCTGGATACAACACATTTCAAGACCCTCACATTGACGAGACCAACACTGCCATACTTGTAAGACGACATATTCCTATTAAATGGGATAAATTCAGCAGTACTGATATCCCCCACTATTTCATCAGAGTTCTACCTCAAAGCCAAGCCTATACGTGTTGAATGTTTATAGCCTTCCCAATGCTCGACAACGCCGCTTTGAGCGCATGTTTGCTCAAGTCAAAGCTAACACCAATAAACAGCCGCTAGTTGTAATGGGCGAATGCAATGCCTCACATCAAATGTGGGCCACTACGCATCCACCTCTAAGGGCAGAGCCCTGTGGCGGTACATACATAATCAAGGTTTCACCATCCATAATGACTTTACTCTTTCTACCCGGCTAGAAATAGCGTCAGTAGGGATATATCCCCCGACCTCACCCTAACTCGCCGCATCACTCAGGGGACATGGCAAAACCTGCAAAACAACTTAGGAAGCGACCATTACATCCTAGAACTTCGCGTAAATTTTAAGCACGGACCGCTGACCACAAAACCACTAAGGCTTACGAATTCAGAAAATATCGCTCAAACACTAACGAAGAAGACATTACCGACATAGAGCAATGGGCGAACACCTTACAAGCAGACGTAGAACCCATACTACCACTCTCCTGCTAGATACACCATTGGTCCCAATTGATTTGAAGCTCCTACACATGTGGGAAGCAAAGCAAGGTTTAATCAAGAAATGGCTAACAGCACGTTACAAGCACAAACGCCGAATCAGAATCGCCAAATGGTACTCTCAGATCCAATACCACGCTGTCAAATTTGCGGCACAACAATGGAATCAGGTTTGCGTAGGAGCGCATGCTCATCTTACCACTAAAGAGGCCTCGCAATTGGCCCGGCACCTGCTCGACCCCACCACGTCAAGGATGCATAATAAAAACCATATCAATAAACTCCTACATGAACACGCAGCGGACCTGCCGACCAGGTTCAGCAACCTGGCCTGCAAACATATGCCCTCTCCTACGCAAACTAATGCCCAACTATGGTGGTGAAACCAATGAGGAACTTTGCAGCCCCATCACAGAAGCGAAAGTTCGACATGCCCTCAACCAAGTGCAAACCACCACTGTACCAGGTCCAGACCCTGTGACCAATAAAAGGCTTCACTACCTCCACGAGCAATCCATACGCAAACTCACCGAGTGTTACAACACTGTCTCGAAGAGGGCGAGATACCCCAACAACAGAAAGCGGCCAACGTGATCTTCATTCACAAACCGAATAAGCCAATTCACATTGATAACTTCCGTCCAATCTCTCTCCCCTTATGCATAGAGAAGATTTTGGAGCACGTAATTCACCTAACGCCTCTCCAACACATGGAACATAATCACTTGTTCCGCTCGGAAATGACTGGCTTTCGCAATTCTCTTTCTTGTCAGGATGGCATGCTAATGCTGAAAAAGACATTATCGAACCGAGCGATGCACGTGACACAAAGCGTTGTTCGGCCTCGACCTCAAGGGAGCCTTCAATATTGTGTCCCACTTCGTCATTCCACGACAACTTAGCAGCACAAAATGTGGAGAGCCCGAATCTACCACTATATACACAGCTTCCTCACAAACCCCACTGCGACGCTCCAATTGGGCAGCAAAAAAATGCTGGTCAAATAAGTTTAGGAAGCACTGGCAAGCCACAAGAGGCAGTACTCTCCCCCCCCCTTCCTCTTCAATTTGGCTATGCGACCTTTAGTTTTTACTCTCAGGAAGATTCCTGACCTCCGATTCACAATGTACACGGACGATATTATGCCGTGTATGACCGGAGGTTCTGACGGGCACATCCAAGACTCGCTGCAAGCAGCAATTCACTAGATCAATCAAGTAGGTCACGACTTGAATCTCAGGTGCTCCCACAGGAAAACAGAGCTTCTCTTTTTGGACTCCAAGGCAACGAAATGGCTGATGCCGCTGCTAGAGGATTCACGGACCGAGTGTTGTCAAATTTACCATTAATTTCATTCTTAACATTACTCTAAAACAGCACTACCACTACTACTCTAAAGCCATCAGCATTACATGCCCCCCTCAGGAGTTGTATCGGTGGTTTTCAACATCTTCGCTGGATATCCACTTTTGACGGGTCGGGATGGTGACTTTTCTTCTGCCATGAAAGTCGCCTTCGTACGAGTTCCGACATAGCTGACGTCCACCAAGAGGTGCTCCGCGCATAGCGATCTAGCACCACGAAAATTCCGGATCGGAAGTTTGCGTGCTAGTCAAATTTACCAGCACGAAAATATAAAGGATAAAGAGGACATGACGGATGTCATATACTTTGTCTTCGGCGACTGAGGATGTTTAAATAGCTGACGTTGTTTTGCGATACTATTCCATCACCTGTGTGTCCCTGTGTGTCATTGAGTTCGCGAGAGCTCTCACAATTCCAGCAGATGGGAGAGCTTCAGAGTTAGCAAATCATGGCACATGAGGCGCAACTGCTCGTTCTTCTTATAATCATAAACCTTTCTTACGCCTGCAAAGTAGATAGAAGGGAAGGTAAGATGACTTTGTTATCTCTGATATTTGTAATCGTGTGCGTTGAATCTGTGCTGTTAATAACACATCGACATGATTGTAAGTTTCTTGGATAGAGACGCCAAAAGATGCCTCGCGCGTTCGCGCTGTATATATGGACGTGTTGAGCCCATATGCTGTGTTTCGTTATGCCTGTGTCTCATGTGACCAGCCACTTTACCAAATTATGCGTGGGATATCTGTACGGCAATTCATCCGCAAACCACATAAGTTAAGGTTCATGCGATTACGCCTGTCAAATGTATTGATGTTGGTCTGCTTCGGGCTCGCCCAACTGTGCGCCTTAGCGACGCTGGTAAAGAGCTCAGCACGCCTATGCACGAGTAAGAGAAAAATTAGCCATTGCATTGTACTTTCCGAGAGGTTTGAAGGTGAAAGACGGGACAAGCTGAACTAGACTGTTCTGGTTGAGAATAACCATTGTTGTAACTGAGAAAACAGGTACTAGGAATATTTTCAACCTAGCAATTGCTCTAGTCTTCTCTCGGCGCTTTTTTGGTCTTTTTCCCTCTAAATAATGCTTTGCCCAAACTTGAAATTGACCTCAATGCAGCATGCAATCACGAGGAAGGCAATGTGATGAAACTCCACCATTACCAGACACTGCTTATTGAAGGCGCGAAAGTCCTATCGACGAACTACATACAATGGAAGCAACAAAAATACAACGATCGCTAGCGTTCACCTAGTCCATGTGCAATGAAACTGGTAAGCCAATTGTTTAGTTGTATGTTAAAAATCTGGCATCGAGTTCAAGAACTATTTCATTCGCTAGTTCTTTTTGCCATTGGCTGGTCGCATTCGCTAATTAACTGTGAAGCACGAGGATTGGTCGAAATGTTCTCTTACGAACAATTTTACAATAACAGCTTTTTTTCTTAATACTGGCCCTCTAGCGAAATATCAAGAAGACAGCGAAGAAAAAAACACGTTTGCGCCTCCCTGTATCGAACTGAGTAAAGCGGAGCTAGTACACGCAAAGGAAATTGTAAGTAAAAACAATATTTTCGTTATGAGCGTATACTGCAGATCATCGCAAAGACACTATGAATTCAATCGAGTTGTGATGGACGCGAAGAAATTGGCCGGGAACAGGCCACTCCTGATCTTGTGCGATTTCAACGCGCCGCACACCTTATGGGGGTACAAATTTCAATCCAAGAGGGGAAAGGCTTTAGTCAAGACTATGGAAGACCTGGACGTTTCTCTACTACACGAACCCGGAGTAACCACAAGAAGAGGCAACAGCGTCTCCAGAGATACAACACCAGACCTGTCCCGGCTCAGCGGAATGCTGGATATCTCGTGGAAGTGTGAGGACGAGGACTTGGGCTCTGACCACACCATCATCACACTGACCATATGGGGCCCAGACTTCCGGGCCAAGCTGGCAGCAGTTCACATAACAGACTGGGATAAGATGCCTGCATACACACAACAAGACGGCGAAGACGCGGACGAAGGGGACTCGCACGATACCTCGTACAAGGCATGGGCCAAGAAACAGAAGACGATCTTCGACAAATTCACCCAAGAAATTGCAACTACAACGAAGGTACCTTTCGTCAACAGCAGGCTCGCTCACATGTGGGCGCCCCGGCACTCGCTCACGAAGCGCTGGAAGAGGCAAAGGCGCAACAGGAAGCTTGCGCGTCGGATAGCCGAGCTTAACAACGAAGTCTCGGAATACGTGGCCACGCTCAGCAAAGAGAACTGGTTGTAGGTATGCGACGGCCTTCAGGGACAGTTGTCCGTGGGCAAGACATGGAAAATGCTGAGGCACCTCATAGACCCCGTAGGCAGCAAGACAGCAAACAACCGGTTGCTGACGAAGGTCCTAAACACATACGACGGAGACGGCGACCGGCTTGTGAAGGCCCTAGAATACTACTATTTTCAAACGGAGCGAGGGCAACACCCGATCCCACGGGAATTCACAGGACCCAGCAATGAAGACCTGGACAGGCCGTTCACGATCCCCGAGATGTGGACAGCAATTTACGAGAGCAACAAGAAAAGTGCTCCGGGGAGAGACGCCATCACCTACAGGTTGCTCGCCAACATGAGCGGTAGAATCTCAGCTCGAACATATAAATAAGGCTTGGGAAACCTCTCAACTCCCGCCGGATTGGAAAGAGGCCGACGTGCGATTCATTCCCAAACCGGGTAAGGTCCCCTGCGATCGAAAACATGAGGCCAATATCGCTGACCTCCTGTGTTGGCAAGGTGATGGAGCGTATGGTACTACGTCGCCTTCAGGAACACCTTGAGGTACCCGACCAAATTTCGAAGACGATGTTTGGGTTCCGCAAGCATCTATCAACACAGGACGTCATGCTTCAGATTCAAGAGCTGGTAATCAAAAGAGCTACGCGAAACAGCCCCAGGGCAATCCTCGCCCTAGATCTCAAAGGGGCGTTCGACAATGTTACTCATGCTAGTATACTCACTAACCTCAATGAGACGAGGTGCGGGAGGCGCCCTTTCGGATATGTCAAAGAGTTTCTCTTCTCCCGCAAGGGACGAATCTCAATGGGTGAAGAGTGATCAGAGCCCATTGAATTGGGGGAGCGGGGCACCCCACAGGGAGCAGTATTATCACCACTCCTGTTTAATCTGGCCTTACTGCCACTGCCACGATTGCTAGACCAAATCCAAGGAATCGGACACGCGTTCTACGCGGACGATGTTACTATATGGACGGACCAAGGGGGCTCCGACGGCTGGATGGAGGAGACACTTCAGGCGGCAGCACTCACAGTGCAGGAGTACGCGGAAACCTGTGGACTCAGCTTCGCGCCGCAGTCGGAACTCCTCGTAATCCAACTAGGAAAGCCCCAGAAGCTGCCCCCACCAGACATCTGCATCCAAATTGACGGCACAACAGTCAAGCAGACGGACACATGTAGAATTCTCGGACTACTAATAGAAGACAATGGCAAAGCACACGCCGCCATCGCCAAGATGAAGACAAGCGCGGAGAAGATCTTAGCCATGCTGAGAAGGGTTTCAACTAGAAACAGAGGACTGAAGGAAGACGACGCCCTCAGACTAGTGCAGGCATTCATAACATCCAGGATAACATATTCGGCCCCGTAACTCAATCTAGACAGGACTCAAAAGAATACACTCGATACCATCATCAGAAAGGCCACCAAGCAAGCCCTCGGCCTACCCATCTATTCGTCGACACCAGCGCCTTTAAGCCATGGGGGCACACAACACAGTCGACGAACTCATAAAGCCCACCTGTCTAACCAGCGACGCCGCCTGAGCCAGACAAATCATGGCCGCGCGGTGCTAGATAAGATAGCGTGGCGCAAGGAGAGAGCAACAATCAAGAGGTACATCCCAACTGAATGGATGACGACAATCACCACCAAGCCCTTATCCCGAAACATGACGCAGGAGAAAAATGAAGCAGGAGAGAAGCCAGAGCTCAGGCGATTAATTCCAAAATGCAACGGTTGGAGGGAGTCCTATACGTGGATGCGTCCCTCGTCAAGTGCAGCAGCAAAGCAGCGGCGGTGGTAACCGACGGCGAACGGTTGATAAACAGCGCTGCAGTTAACACCAGAGAGTCAGCGACAGCAGAGGAAGTGGCTATAGCCCTGGCGCTCGTCCAACCGGGCGCCAGGGTAGTGGTTACCGACTGCAAAGGAGCCTACGGCGGCTACAGGAAAGGGGTGATTTTCTCAGAGGCAGCCGCGATATTAACAAAGAAAATGGCACCGGAGCGAGCCGTAGAGCTCGTATGGGTGCCTGCCCACACAGAGGTAGCCGGCAACGTCATAGCCGATTACCATGCCCGAGCGATGACCCTCCGGGCAGGGCAGGACGCCGACACCACCAACCCGGCGCTCACGTACAGAGAGATTACCTCCGAGTATAGGGAGGATTGGCGCACCTTCCCCGAGCCGCACCGCACCTTGAGCAGGGAGCAACAAACAATCATCAGGCGCATTCAGGGGGGTTCACTTACCGACCCTGCCCTGATGAATAAATTCTACCCAGAAACCGAAGAGGACATTTGTCCATTTTGCAAAAACAACACAGGCATCCTCGCACACATCCTGATGGATTGCACTTCACTCAAATCCCCTATACCCCCCATCCCCCCTCCGTCCCCCACTACCCCCCCCCAGGAGCGATGGGAGACCTTACGGTCCAGCCCCACCCTGTCGATCCAGCTCGCGCTGGCGGATAGGGGCCAGGAGCTGCTGGTCGTATATGGGTCCCGAAAAAATATGGGTCCGACGTCTGAGAAGACGCCATCATTTGAGCTTAGTAAATGTTTTTTCGCACTCTCAGAACCGAAAATAGACAAACGTGCCGGCCACTGTCATTTAGCAAGTATTCACAAAGGGCCAAATTCTCGAAGTGTTTGGATCGTAAAACTTTCTGCCATTAGCCTTCGCGATCGGTCTGATTGGCGAAAGCCAATCATATGTCCGACACAATGTTTGCCTGGCATCTTTTCTTTGAAACAGTTCTAACGTAACAACTTTTTCGTCAATACGGGCTGAAAACTGAAAGCTTTTCAGTCTTTCATGGTAGGATTATTCATCGCGAATTGGAAGAAATCATATGCATTTCTCACAAACTTTGCACAGTTACTACACGAACCTTGGTTATACAACGTATTTAAAGCCCTACTGCAATTAAATTTTGAACCACATAAGGGGCCTTGTTTCAGGTGGCGTAGATGTTTAGCAGCCTTCCTGGGAAATTTAACGTTTGAAATGCGAGTGAATGCACCAGAAGATCTCAACAAAAGAGATGCCGATCCCAAAACTGCGAAAAACATAACTAATCTTGCAGGACCCATCTTGCGGTTGCTGTCGACGTTAATACGATTATCATTCCAGCAATGTAGTGACACGGAGTATTGCTGAAGCCATCTTGATTTATAATTTGTAGGGGAGGGGGTGGCTAAGAAATGCTAAAGGCGTTAAAGGGATACGGACACAAAATCAGAAAATTTTACGAAAATGCTGAAAACGAATCTTCAGTGTGTGATTACATCGAAAAGAAGTAGTGCTTTAGCTCATTTTTGATCCCATGGCTTTATTTTTGGCGTTTTCGTGAGAGCGCGCCTCGCCGCCCTAGCCGTGGGAGTTGGAAGGCGTGTCGTCACGACACCCTCGTCGGATAGCCAGCCGGCCGGCCGCGGTCATTCGAAGCGCGCCGACGCCGCCATCGCGAGCGTGGATTCGAGTTCTGGTGCGTCTACCAGCGATGAGTACACGTCTGAAGACGAGGACCATTCCAAATTGGCAAGAAATATTGCCGCTTATGGTCACGAGCCTTCCGCGTCAAGCGACGAAGAAGAGCAGGCGGTCGTGGAAGTGCCGGTCAGGTTTTCGCGAACCGTAGCGCGAATATTTGGCTCTGCACTAGACACTTATGCAGGAATTATTGGTCATTTCCTGGTGAAAATTTTCAGCAGTGGCGTAATCGTGTTGCTGCCGAAGATTTACACCAGCAGTGAAGTAGAATGCGCTTGGTTACTGCAATATTAGCTGTTCTTGTCTGTTTGAGCTATGCGCTACGAGGTGGTAGCACCATACAGGCCGCTCACGTTTACGGTTCCGCCCGAACGCCCCAACTCCCGGGTTTACCCGATTACGGGACAAGCTAAAGCTCTCTAATAGGCAGGTATCCAAAGTTTACGCACCTTCTCGTCTCTTGGAAACGTGTGCGACGGCGTGTCACGACCGACGATACTGTTACAACAGCAATGTCTGGGCATATTTCCTTCCGCCACGACGAACGCGTCAATACCGAGTGACGACCGCGGGAAGCCTCATGTAAGACGCACCACCTGCGTGGAGCGCCGACGGGAGTAGTGTTTCAGACAGGACCACGTGCGAACATCGCCGAAAGGGGTTAAAACAACCGCTACAAGGGACCGACACCCTTGGAAACACTGCGACAGCTGTGACCGACCTTGGCCCCAGATGGGTGTTATGACATCAAATTTCAGCTTCTGACAGCGGCCGCTTGGAGGCAAGGTGAAACAGAAAATCGAAAAAAAAAAGATGTTTCTCGTCCTTTTTTTTTTTTCAAGGCAGCTTGTATTCGTCATTTTCAACAGTTCAACTTTTCTTCCAACGCAAAAAACCGCCCGCCAACTTTTGTGTGCGTACCCCTTTAATAAATGTTCGGCAGGACCCATCTTACAACGTCTGTCGACGGTAATGCGCTTCGCATTGAAACAATATAGTGATCGGACGTATTGCCACGGCCGACACACCTTACGTCTGAAGCGTGTGCCGCAGCGGGACTTCTCTAACGGGCACTCTGCGCACTATGAACACTCGGCGCCACCTAGCACCCCGGAAATGCATGGCCTCCAAAATGCATGGTACGCCGGTGCATGTAATGGCCTTCGATACAAGATTTGTTGCGCGCCTGTGCGTGCGAACGCTGAGCGTTGTCCTCTCTCTAGCCGCACACTCAGTGGTTCATATTCAGTGACCCAAGTTTGGCGGGAGGTTCATTAAAAAGCGGCACATACCCAACGCGTTGATGACGCAGTTCGATAAAGCGTTGGCGTGAAATACGTCACGTAGCCAGTGCATTTATTTCGCCGCTTGCTAAAGCTTCAGGCCGCTGCTTTTGTGGAACGTCTGAAAAGTGGGTTGAATTCTACCCAGCAGGGGAAAATTTTCAAAGATTTTCTAATTACACATTCGGCTGGTCTAAACCGTTCGTCGTGAAATTGGCTGGTCCAAGTGCAGCCGGCTCCCCTCCCGCTGCACACGCTGCGTCGTCTCTGGGCGCCGCCATAAATTCCGCGCTCGGCGGGGGTTTGATTGCGGCGAGCACCGGAGAAATTAAAAGTGTCTTTCTTGTCATTCCACCAGTGGCAATCACATACTTACGGAAGTTGGCGTCAAAGACGTTTATTGAAAAATGGCCGCGTGAATGAGATTCATTGAAGAGCGGCTCACACCCAGTACCGCAGCCCCAGTGACCCACGTTGGCGTCATAAGCAGCATTTGCTTGGGTACGGTAGAAGCATACCGAATTAATTTATCCTATCTCGTATAGTCACACGCCCCCGTTTACATGAATGCGCATTTTCCTGCCCCGCAAGTTAACGCCAACTATAGGGTCACATTTCAAAAGTTCGCGCTCTATCTTCCGAGAAGCCTGCTTTTGCTCCCTCGTTGTGAAATGCACTGAAAGCTACATTCTGTCAGATTCTCCAGTTCATTTGTCGGCGTGGACAATTACAGCTGTGTGCTGGGTGCCAAGCGGGGGTGGTCTGAGGCGCGTTTAACAACGCGTCATTGAAATCGCTATTATTTTTCGTTATTAAATGTTCGTGCAAGCCGTCCCAGGATCGGGAAAGTCCATATCTGAACGGCAACATTTTCAATAACCCACTTCGTGCCAGAACTACGCGAACGAATGCTTCGCGATTAGAAGGCTCGGGGAAAGCGACACATCCGCCACGGTAGTTCATAGGCTATAGCGTGTCTTCTGCTGAGCACTAGATCTTGCACTCTAAGAAGAAAAGGAGGAAAGGGGGTATTGAGGTTACTCCTTTAGGGGAGGAACTGATTTGCCACAACCATTCCTCCCTTTAGGGAGTAAGTGAGAGGGGCTGAACTGTTACTCCCCATGCGGTTACTCCTTCGAGGACTAACAGTTGACCTTTTCCGATGCTCCTCAAGGGAGTAACGGTTATTGTTTCCGATGCTCCTAGAAGATAGAATTAATGAAATTAGCCATTTGTACGCTGATAAAAAAATGACTGGGCTGAAAAAAAAAACGAAAAAAAAGCGCCTGCATGTAGGATTCGAGCTCACGCCCTCTCGCTCACAAGTCGGGCACTGTAACCACTTCACCATATCGGCTCTTTTTTTGAGCATGGTATTTATTACAATGAATGAAATGATGTATGTACAGGAACTATTTACAATAATATGAGCACCAGGTGGACATAAGTATAGTCAAACGTCGACGAGTAGTCCATATGAAGATAACGTAACACACAGCAACACCGTCCTTCACAGCAAAAACTTGTAAGGGGAAGTTAAACACCTAATCAAAAGTGGACACCAAGCCGGCTGACATTCTTCTTGGTCGTAAATGTCCTTTAACTGCATAGCGGCTCGGTTGACAAGTCAGGCTACCGAGACGAGGTTAACCACCTTAACGCAGGTGCGGCAATACAGAAGAGACTCGGCATTCGATGTATGGTCTGCCGGGAGAGTCTAACGTTGCGCATACTTGCAAATATAATCGACTACATAAATAAAGATGCCCGATTATTCCTACGGTGATTTAAACTGAGACATTACGTGATCTTCATGTAGCGAGCGCAAACGGGGCACGCAAGACGACAGAGAAGGACAACTTCTCTATCGCTTAGCGTGCCCCTTTTGAGCTACACATCGCTTCAGTTAACTTTATAATCTCCTTGGAATGAAAGGAACTACTTAGGTACTATTGCCCAAGAAAATCTGGCAATCCATTTATTACTTGCGCGCTTAATGTGTATCGTTCTGTTATTGTGTGTACGCACACGAAGTGCACGGCTCTTCAGATTCCACCTTTTAAATTTCAGGCAATTTTCTCACGAAGATGCAAAGTGCTGCTTTACTTCAGCAGACAGTACACGAACTTCCAACTATTCATGATATATAGACAATACCGCGTTCGCCGCATCACTCCGCGAGACGGACGAAAACAGCAGAGTGCATGGGGAGTAACTGTTGCAGTTCGTCCTCGCCGTTGCTCTCTTTCGGACCAGCGATCGTACACTAACTCTCCAAAATTGGCACACGCCACGCACACTCCTGCAGTTACTCCCTTCAGGGACGAAAGTGCCCTTTTTTGGACTAACTGTGCAGTTATTTCCGTTTTCCCCGGCATACTTCTTAGAGTGTGGGTTCAATTCCCGGCTACGGAGGCCGCATTTTGATGAAATATAAATGAAGAAACGCTCGTCAACTTAAGATTTAGGTGCGTGTTAAAGAACCCGAGGTGGTCGAAATCAATCCGGAGCTCCCTAATACACGGCGTATGTCATAGCCCCAGAGTTGCATTGGGACGTTTAACATCACGAATCAGTCAAATCGAAACGGACTCGGATGAATGACGTCTATGACGTCGACTTGATGTCCCTCCTTTTTGTCGCGTTGGCGCCCTGACCCATCGTGGGTACGATTGATCTAGGCCCGCAGTGCGTTGTGTGCTTACCTGCGCGAGCAACCTACGGGTGACGGGCGGCAGTTTTCCGAACGGCGTCTGCACACACACAGCGGCAAGAGTGTAATGAATTGAGGATCCTGCGATACTTCCCGAGGATCGAATAGTCATTGTTTGGTCTGCCGCGCGCAATGCTGCGCACCGTAACCGTTAAATACACACGGTAAAGAGAAAAATAATTTGAGGCGTAATCATGGATTAACCATGTATGCAATACCGAGCAAGCCGCTCTAATCGTAAGAGGGTTGGCCAGCCAGAAAACACGCAAGAACAATATACGCATGGCGACGCCCTCGTCAAGTTCCCGCACTAGCTCGCCATGACGTCATAAATTTTGACGGCGTTTGCTTGAGCATAGCCAAAGACTTTACTTCAGAAGATTTACTAATCAACAACGGCTGAAATCGAAAAACAAAAACTACTTTCAAATGTGTGAAGTGGAAATGACGTACTGCAGCGCTGGGGTTATCAGGCAAAATTAGATAAATTAAACTTCGACCTATTTTTAATCATTGTTCTATTGCTGAAATAACCAACAATGCAGATCTGAAATAATATTTTACTAAGTCTAAGCTTAATTAATGTCTCTTTTATTGTCCATTTAAAACGGTTATATATACATGGACAGGAAAGTGGAAGAAAAAGTGTAAGTAAGCAGGAAATGTAAGTGCGTAGTAGTTCGTGGCCGCGGCCACGCATTAGAAGCCTAGATCCTACTGAGAAGCTTAGATCCTACTCGAAGCTAGATCCTACTTGAACCGAAAGCCAACAACCGGCCTAGCGTTAAGGATAGTGAACACCAACATTTCAGAGACGGGGCCGTGGCCGAACTCCGCCTTGACGGTGACATAACGGTGCAGAGGCTGAGGAAGAATGCATGTTAACCAGAAAGACTGTCAAAGCTGCTTCGAATGCGTATATTCACACCATACATATCCTGCTTCTCGCACAATTGGTCTCGTATTCTGCAGACATTAGCCCGATGCGTGCGACGAAACATCTTTCCAGAAGTCCATTGGGCCCTGTCGTTGTTCGCATCCCGAAAGCAGTTAGATTCTTCCGCCTTATTTTTGAGCGCGTACCCGATGGATATTTACGTACGGTTATGTAGATCTTTTGACACATCTTTGTGATTTTCGCCTGCGATACATATTTAGCATAAATTGAAATCCCGGTCACAGCATCCTCATTTCTACGAAGGTGAAATGCAAGAAACGTTCATATATCGTGCATTGGGTGCACGTTAAAGATGCCAAGGGGGTCAGAATTATTTCGGATTCCCTCACTGTCACGTGTATCATAATGATATCGTAATTCTTGGACGCAAAACTCCAGAATTTAATTTTTAATTTTGCAGAAATCGATTCCCACTTGAGCGAAAGTGCTCTGACCAATGACCTTTCTTCGCTAGGCAGAGCATAATTCCTCGGAATGTTTAGCCTCACTATGCTCATCAGGCAGTCGGACTCCAAGATGTTGCATTTTAATTCAGCCTTTCAGGTCTGGCGATGGCAGTGTAAGCCTGAGACAAGGTAATCGCCTTCCACTTCTGCTATGTACCCCCTCCAAGCCCGGAATGCAAGCTTTATACCTTCTGCCTAATATTCTTGAGATTTTGTTTTGCAATGGCGGTTCTCATGAGTTCCACAATGACATTCTTGAGATCAGATCATCAGATCAAAGTCCAGCGATAGGGACGAATATCTTGGAACATTTTCTTGGAGCAATATTATCTTTATTCATAAAACAACATGATTCCGATTTCAAAAACGCAGGAAGCTCATCAAGGAACACGTTTACATCGTTCGTTACAGCCAAAGCAGCAGCTTCAACTGCGCATCTAAACGGCTGTTTTGAAAGAGCAGCGGTGATTCTGCATTTGATCAAGTCGGAAACAGAAACAGAGCAGCGGAGAAAGCCCTCTGCGGCCTTTAGAGTGCTACAGAAGTTTCACGTATCTTAAAGGGGCCCTGAACCCTCTCTTGGCGTTGCTGAAAAAAAAAAGAGTGCACATTCCACGGATAGCATGTGCCACTGTGAACATCTCAGCCAAATTTTGAACTCTAACACAGCGCGTGGAGCTCACAAGCGCAGGCGAAAAGTTATTTTTGTTCAAACACCCTATGTTCAAAAACAAGTCTTCTCCTCACCCTTTTCGGAGCTGCCGGCGGCTGGCCTTTGAAGTCATCGGGCAGGTCCCCATAGAGCGCTGCCATTATCCGCTAGCTGACCTGACACAACATAACGTGACTACCTGCGTTTTGAATTTCGATAAGAATTATGCACTTCCATAGAAACCGAATAATCGTCTACTCATGCTCGGCCACGCCCGCCTACATACGAAGGAAACTTTGGCCACAATGCTGATTTGGTGTCCTAGCCATAGGGTCTAGCTAATTTAGATTACATTTGAACACTCAAATAGCGCCTAACAAAGCGAAACGGAAGCCTAGACAGCGTACACTACGCCTGCCGCGCCTCGCCAGGGAATCGTGCCAGCGCGTACTCGCAACCGGCCGCTCCCAGCTGGACACTTTGTCAAGAGTGTACGTTGCCAGACATCTCTTCGTATTGAGTTAATAATTCCACTTCTAAATGAGTTATGCACATTTGACTACTTTCCGTGCACGACAAAGCCGGTCCGCACCGTAGAGTTTCCTACAAATATTAGAGGCAACTCTGGCGCATTGATCGGTCAGCCACCATAGAAATTGTGAGTATTACATGTATTTGTCTGATCTTCGTGCGTGGGGCTTCCGACGTTCTTGTGGCTTTGTTTATTACGCTTTCATCATCACCATCATTAGCCTATATTTATGTCCACTGCAGGACGAAGGCCTCTCCCTGCGATCTCCAATTATCCCTGTCTTGCGCGAGCTGATTCCAACTTGCCCCTGCAAATTTCCTAACTTCATCACCCCACCTAGTTTCCTACCGTCCTCGACTGAGCTTCTCTTCTCTTGGTATCCATTCTGTAACTTTAATAGTCCACCGGTTATCCAACCTACACAGTACATGTCCTGCCCAGCTCCACTTTTTCTGCTTAACGTCAACTACAATATCGGCTATTCCTGTTTGTTCTCTGATCCACACCGCTCACTCCCTGTCTCTTAAGGATAGGCCTAACATTTTTCGTTTCATCGCTCATTGTGCGGTCCGTAACTTGTTCTCGAGCTTCTTTTTTAACCTCCAAGTTTCGGCCCATATGTTAGCACCAGTATAATGCAATGATTGTACACTTTTCGTTTCAACAACAGTGGTAAGCTCTATATCTGGGCCTAAATTGGACAAAATTTCAAAGCAATTTATAGTTTTATTTTCACGCAGAAGGCGATAAGACTGTGCAAGCAAGCCTAATCTCTGCTAATAGAGGCGATTGCCATTAACCATGCTTCCTTGGGGTAATGGTTTCCATACCGGGCTTCTGTGCTAGAAGCTCTGTGGTGAAATCCCACCGTCGGACAAATTTAGTAATGTGTACTTAAATATTTACGCCACAGAACATTCTTAAAAATGACCACTTTGCAAAGTCACAAAGCCATTTAAAGCCAGAAGAACGAAGTTCAAACAAATCCATGTACTACCAATCATTCCTGGGCTGGCTGAACTGCCCTGCTTTCTGTTCCTGTGGACACTAGCCCCACAGTTCGCTCTAGCAATTGTATGAAACTCTATGGCCCACATTACTTAGCACGATCAGAGTCATAGCGCGGGGTGCCGCGTCTATAGCTCACGGACGCAGGACAATCGCGTGCTAGAATCGTCTCTGTAGCCGATGTTCGGTTTGGCAACGCGAGCCAAGCCGAGCGCCCACATTTGACTGGAACAGGTCGCCTGCTTTCCAAGTTGCGCACCTTAGCGGTACGTCGCCATCGTCATCAGAGCTTGTTATGTTCGGAATCATTTTGGCGCGATTCCAGAATACGGCATCTATCTCGGTGTTGATGTGCATGCGGGCGACCTACTTGCACGAGCGAACATAATGAGGACGTTACGTTCTAGCTTTGGAATTTGCGTGAGCGCCGCAGAGATAAGTGCGAGAGAAATAGTGCTACTCTACTCACTCGGTAGGACAAGAAAGCATCCACGTGTGGCCATCTAGTACACTGTAACGTGCCCAAGTGATAAGATGAACTTTAGTATAATATCAGCGACCGGAAGTAAGTGTTGCCAACAGCACTCGTCAAGTCCCACTGCAACAAGAAATACAATGTTGAATTCAGGTGACCGATTACTTTTTCTATGATATAATGGCGTGTAAGGGGCATCGCCACAGGCGCCTGCCTCGCTCCATTGGAACAGAGATTGTTGAGAGCGAATGAGGTAGATAAATATTCGCACTTAGTACCTATAGACTCGTATTAGGTATTTTTAAAAAAATTATTACCATGATACATTCTTGGGAAGCACAATGATCGTTTCAAGGTGTTCGAGACTTCTTGTTTTTGAGTGGTTTAGCGCAAATATGCTGGTGTCTTCAGCAAAAGAAAAGAAACATAAAAAAGTTCGTGCATAACGATTTCATATAAAGCATAAAAACAACAGTCGCAGACTGCTTCTTTTTGATACACCGCAAAATCTGTCGTTTTGTTGAAAACTTATATCCTTAATCAATGCAAACTGATGCCTTTTGTGGTGATAATATTTAAACACGTAATTCAACATGAAGTCATCTTATTTCTAGGCTGTCGAGCTTATTATTAAACATAATATGATTAATGCGATCAGATTAATAGTTCGTTTTTCAAAATTTTGCAATAGGCGCTCTTTTATATTGAACAGAGCCAATTCAGGATGTTTCATGAATACATTCAACATTTCCGAAAAGTAGAAGAGACGCGAACATGGAGTAATTTCATCTGGATAGCTTTAACGGTTAGAATTATTATCCTACTAAACCGACGTTCGTGTGCTACTTTCCGACCGTTATCGGATGACGTTATAGTACAGTTATCGTTGGCGCCTTAGGATTTAGACGCCGTTGTCTATGGTGACTAGAGAGACAAAATTGGCGGTGGCTGGGAGGCCACGTTATCTGAAGCTTTCTTTGTGACGTCTGAAGGCGAGCATGTTCACCCAATACAATATAAAACACACGCACGTTCACCCTCTTTGACTTCAATTACTAATATACAGGGGGATCGTTTTTAAGTTTTATGGAATTTTTTAATAACACATGTGGCAGATAACATCATTCTTTTCCTTTAGCTGGATTACTCGAACAGGCGGGCATTATTGTCATGAGAATTGGAAACACATATTCAACTAATTAACAGTAGTCCACTAATTCACTGCCCAAATAATTACTTTGCGGTACATATTGCAATTTACGAATTGAAGCCGGTTAGCTTGCAAGACATATTCACTGGAAATTAATTTCCAGGATTACACCAGAATATTTCCCAAAGTGTGGGACGAAATACGTGGGCGTTCCAGTTACTTTCGTGCTCCTTGGTTTACCTTCGCGATCTCTGGCGCTGTTTGCCACCTCCCTAATCGACGAGCGCTCATTGGAAACTTCAAACAACTATAAAGGATAGAGTCAGCCTGCCAAGCTAATGCGCCGTAACTTGTACTCCCCAACCCGAAAAGACTAAACTCACACTTTCATCTTTATTGTTCCCCTCTCAAAAGATAGCCCCTTTAACACATTGTAATTTAATCATTGGAATTTAACACATTGTAATTATAATTTTTGTGCACTTGTGCTTGAGAGATGTATTAGAAAATAGTTACTGCGATAGGCCTCCAGAGGTACAGTTCCTCCATTGATTCTTTAGATAACGAACACACAAATGGTAATTATAATTCCATGAGGCTATACTCAATTCCCAAGCTTTACGCAATAAATTGTATTTTTCTTCTATGTTAGACTTCTTAATATGCAAGAAGAAGCTACAGAAGGAAAAGTTTGGTTTATCATGTACAAAAACATGTTGAATGATATTTTGTAAGAGAAATTAAGGCACTATAAAATAATTTTACAGGTAAACTTTTCTTCTGTAGGGGTCTACTTAGCCACCAGTCTTGGGAGAGCAACGCACTACTTCTTTCGTAGCTGCCACAAGTTCTTTGAACGCATAAATCCTCACCCACCAGCAACAGATGCTGTTAAGGTGAGCAAATACCTTTCAACAGATGTCCATCGGCATAAAAGACGCCTCTAATTCCTGCAACAGACTTTGTGCAAGAAACAGAACTTCACAGTTATGTGTAACACTTTCTTTTGATGCCGTAAGGCAAAGTAACGCCATAAAAAGGCAAACAAATTCCTGCACCAATCGTGATGTATTAGTTTATCTCACGTTGTATTGATGAATATGGGAATATCCTGATAGATTTTAAATCAACTTCAGTTTCACTCCCATAGTGTTGCAGACAGCTTCTCTCCAGTTGAAATTTCTACTTCAATTAATAGCATTTTTGAGCATTCGGGCTGAGAACATACGACTTAAAACAAGCAAATCGCCTTGGATGGGTAAAGGGAATGATTATTTCTCCCGTCCTATATGACTTGGTAATTAGGTGGCATAAAATATCACTTTAACATGACAACACTTGCTCACAGTAGAATGTTCTCTGTGTAAATCTGGTTCCCTGCCAGTTTATTACATAATATCGTTGAAGCAGTGCGTGACTGAGCCAGAGAAAGAAGTAGTAGAGTGGGGCACATGAGATCAGCTGTACTCCGCGCCGGCTGGTCCTTTCCTGTGGCTTCCTCCTTAAACATGTTTCACACTATAAAATATATTTCGTAACATCTTTTGGTGGAGGTGCGGGGTAAAATCGGGGACGATCCTGGACGACCCAGACCTACCTACTGTGCGACGAAGCAGGCGCTTGGCCGGTTTACTACCACAAGCAACGGACATTGCCGATTCCGGAGAGGGCAATGTCGCCCCCACCGATATCGAACTATACGGTACAGCAGTTACGCAGCGCCGGCTGTGTACTGGACACCGCAGTGAGAGCAACCCATCTTTTCGAGGAAGACCAACGAAGACGTCAACGACTGGCTGAAACAATACAAAAGAGTGAGTCGCCACAATCATTGGAGCACAGCAAAGCAGCTCGATGTGTTTCTTTTTTTCCTCGATGGAACCGCGCTCCTCTGGTCTGAAAACCACGAGAACGTGACGACAATCTGGGATAATTTTGTAGAAGAATTCACGAAGTGCTTTGGGGACCCGATCTCGAAGAAAAAGAAGCCTGAGCAGACGCTTTCCCGAAGAGCTCAGTTACCTGGCGAAGCTTGTACAATCTAGATAGAGGCTGTTTTGAAACTATGCAGGATCATCAGCGCCACCATGTCCGATGAAGACAAAGTAGGAGATGTCTTTAAAAGAATCGTTGAATATGTTTATAATTTTCTTATAGCGATCGAAGACCTTAGTACTTCATCTCACTTGAGGAAACACTGCCGGGCGTTTGAAGCGCTGAAAATCAGAAGCATTGTGCCAAAGTTCGGGCGCTTGGACAATGTTCACGTTAGATTTTAAAGAATTTTTTGTGCGCTTTACAAACTACCAGGAAAAACGCAGCTGCCACGTGGTTTACGGTAAGCTACCAGCAGCGCACTGACCTTGGAAGGCTCATCGCTGGACGCGAATACCTCTGCTTGAGCAGAGCCGACCAATCTTATCCTGGCACCTGCGCGGACCGTTGGGAGCCTGGTGAAGACACTACAAAAGGAAGGCGACAGCCACCGGTCTGCCATAACTGCGAACGATCTAGGCTGCAGCAACTTCGGAGCAGGTTCTAATCGTATCTTAGGCACTTTACAGGTGCGTTCACCTTTTTTCCAATTTTTTTTCTGCCAGCTCGAAGCTAGGATCGATCGCTGTTCACGATGACTACTGATAAGGCGCCAACTGCAGCGAAACCGACCGTGGGAATAATTTTAAGGATTTACTTATCAGCATAGGCCAAAACCTTTCGACGGCTATTAATGCTGGCTGTTATATTCAGCCACGAATTCATGATAACGCATACGCGTTTAGAGAAATTACTTCAGCATAATGCGATGTTGGGCTAGTAGATTCATGCTTGAAATGTGCTTCTGGCGCAACAAAACTAAGAGGAATGAAAAAGGGACAGAAAGAGCGCCAACTAGCAACTTATTTGAAATTGAGTTGGAAGAATAGCACCAATAATTAATGCTGATGACCAAAACAATCTATCTAATTAACGTCCAATTACTCTGCTTTCCTGCATAAATACGCTTTTCGAAAAACTTATAGCTCAGAGAATTCCTGAATTTCTCGGAAATTACAATATATTAAGTAAACAACAACACGGTTTTCGGAGCAACCTTTCCACATATACAGCTGTTGTCTCAGCTTGAGAAATAATTAACCACGCATTGAACAGTAACGTCATTTCTTTGGCCACATTTATTGACAATAAAAAGGCATTTGATTCTGTTGACCGTGATCTCCTCTTGCGTAAACTTGAGCGGTATGGATTCCGTGGGATGGCAATTAGGTTGTTTAGTAGCTATCTGAGTAATCGCAGAAAATGCACACGAATAGCAGAATCAAAATCTGATATTAAGCTCGTGACAGCCGGAGCCCCGCAAGGTTCCGTACTCGGACCACATTTCTTTTTCTTGTTTGTAAATGATTATCCTTTGTATATTGTACATTGAAAGGCTATAGTCTACGCGGATGCACTAGTGCATCGCACGAAACACACGCCGTACACTCGGCGTTACAGGAGTCCAGAGGTTGTGCGATAGTTAATGCACACGATAAGGGGTACATTTTGTCTGGCCACATCTAATATACCAGGTCTGTTAAAAATGTATCCGACCTTTGGCCGTAGAAAAAAAACTGGCATAACGGGAGCTTTGGAAACCTAATCACCCTGAAAGTAGTCTCCTTGGGACTCCACACACTTCTCCCAGCGGTGCTGCCATTGTTGGAAGCATTTTGAGAAAGGTCTCTTTCGGAGTGGAGTTTAGCTCTGCTGTCGTTGCAGCCATGATGTCCTCTCTTGTCTGAAATCGCATTCCTTTCAATGAGCTCTTGATTTTGGGAACCAGCCAGAAGTCGCAGGGGGCCATATCAGGAGAGTAAGAAACCTGCTGAACTACAGGAGTCTGGTTTTTCGCAAAAAAAGTATGAATCAAGTGTGAGGAATGTGCAGGAGCATTGTTTTGGATACGCCAATTTTCTGTCGACCACAGCTCCGGTCTCTTGCGCCGCACATCATCACGTAGGCAATGGAGGAGATCCCTGTAGTACTTTTTGGTGATTGTTTGACCCTATGGTGCGTACTAATGGTGTACCACACTGCGGGAGTCAAAGAAAGCAGTCAGCATCACTTTGACGTTGCTGCTCACTTGGCGGGCCTTTTCTTTGGTCTTGGTGACGTGGAATGCTTACACTGTGACTACTGCGTTTTGATTTTCGGGTCGTACCCGTACACCCAAGACTCGTCACCAGTGATTATGATGTTCATGAAGTCGGGGTGACTGTTTGTGGAATCCAGCTTGTCTTGTGAGACTTCAACACGAAGTTGCTTTTGCTCCACCGTGAGCAGCTTCGGCACGAATTTCGCCGCAACTCTCTTCATGACCAAATCTTCTTCATAATGGAATGTGCAGAAAAAGTGCTGATGCCTACCTCTTCCGCAATTTCTCGGATAGTCACACGATGGTCACGCATCACCACAGCGTTCACTTCGGCAATGACCTGCTCATTTCGGCATGTTGATGGCCGACCGGAGCATGACTCGCGCTTCACCGATGTGCGGCCGTCTTTAAACCGGTTGTACCACTCCTTAATCTGTGTGCTGCTCATAGCATCGTCACCGAAAGCCGTCTGAATCTTCCGAATGGTTTCCACTTGGCTATCGCCAAGTTTCCGCAAAATTTGATGCCGTAGCGCTGCTTCAGTCACTCCGTCATTTTCCTTGGAATAAAAAAAAAACCGACGACAGCACTGCGCACCACCTCACTCAAATGCTGCATCCCAGCGACTGACGCTATAGGCAGGTGGGGAAAAATTCGCGCAAGCGCACGAAGGTTCAAGGTCGGCTGATGCAACCGCGCTTGTTTCATATGCATCAGGTGTTCGCAAAAAACGTCACAGGCCAGCGCGGCACACGCAGCACAGTTACAGCGTAAGCTGGTGGAGCGGCTTAAGAGTAGCAATTTCGACACCACGCACAACAGGGTCTTCGCGGCAAAGTCTCTCCGCCTCGTTTTGATGAGACCGATCTCAACTGTCCGCCCGGCGTCGACGCGAACTGTGGTTTGTAATGCTCTCTGCACAGCAGTCTGCTGAGCCCGATGATGCTTGGTTGCAGCCGTGCACGTAGCTCTGCGATTCGCTTCTTCAGCAGCGGTTCGTACCATGCGAGGAGACACCATAACGTGTACCGAAGAGATACCGTGAATACGTGGGGCACATCTCTCATCGGGATCGCGTTTATTGCGTGCCTCATCTGAATCGCATCTCGTCGTCTGCGCCTGTGCATGCGGCTTTTACAGGCGCCTTAACTAGATGGCGCCACCATACTGCTGCGCGCCTGCCTAGGGCGCGTTTATAGGGCCTTTTTCTGACGCTGATAGCAAGCGCTTGCGTGGCTCAGTATGTACATGAACTATTTACAATAATACGAGCACCAGGTGGACATAAGTAAACAAACGTCGACTAGTAGTCTATATGAAGATAACGTCACACACAGCAACACCGTCCTTCACATCAAAAACTTGTAAGGGGAAGTTAGACACCTAATTAAAAGGGATACCAAGGGGGCTGACATTCTTCTTGGTCGTAAATATCTTTTAAGTGTCTGATCATCTGAACGAAATGCGATCTTGAGGAAATTGTTTTTTCTGCATTTCCGTCTTTTTCATTCATTGTAATAAATACCATGTTAAAAAAAAGCTTGCGTAGCTCAGTGGTAAAGTATTCGACTCCCCTGCAGCGGGCCTGGGTTCGATCTCGGGGAGACCGGGTACGTTTTTTTCGAATTTCGGGCGATAGCGGTTACGCGGTGGCGGCGGACAACAACGCGAACCGACACGGCTATTAGAATCAGCCCATAGCAGCTTACGCTGTAAAAAAATGTGGTCGGACACTTTTCTAACAGACCTCGTACCATTCAACTACCGCCTTACTGCAACGAGCACTCACGCCCAGTTTAATGTTGTCCAGTGGCAGTTAATTGGATTGGAATGCTGATGATGATCATTCAATGGCATGCCCTTTGAAACGGGATGGTTACAAATAGTCACCTAGCCTGCTTGATTTAATCAGGTATGCTATACCACTTTTTTGTGTAGCATTTTTTATACATTTCATTAATCTTTTTTTCCTCGAAATCTGTCTTGTACCGCTAATTATGACTGTAAGAGATCAGGTTGTATCAATCTCTTCCCTGCATTTTTTCCACTAATATTGTAAACGTATCTTGCTTATCTAGACTGCTAAC
Organism: Dermacentor silvarum; assembly: GCF_013339745.2. NCBI lineage: Eukaryota > Metazoa > Arthropoda > Arachnida > Ixodida > Ixodidae > Dermacentor > Dermacentor silvarum. The sequence continues at coordinate 137,126,079 of NC_051157.2, forward strand.
TGGTTGATGCTTCCGTCTACTTTATAGCCAAGCGCTTCTGGAAAGTGTACGTTACCAGCGGTTCTCACGGGGTGAATCCCATCGCATTCTAGTATGATGTGCTGAGTGGTCTCCGGATCTTTGCTGCAGCATACACATGCCTCATCTAGTTCCGATTATATTCTCCGGTAGGTTTTGGTCCTTAGGCAACCAGCTCGAGCCTCAAATAGTAAGGCACTGCCCTATGTGTCATCGTACATTTTCCCTTCTATTGTGGAAACAACACTGCAGCAGTGCCACAATGCGGTTAACGAAGCACATCTTGCTTCCAAGATTCGCATCCGCTTCAAGAACATGTAGTTTGCAAAAGCACGACCTTCGAGATTGGCTTTTGTAACTCGGGGGTAGTCGCACCTGGCAGGAGGACATTTATTTAGACCCCACTTGTTGAGCTGGTGGGGAAAATGCAATGGTGGGGGAAAAGCAGGCTGGTGAACAATCAATTGGTAACGGCTGCATCGATTCTAGGAACACTAGAGGAGAGATGTTGGTAGAATTCGCGGAAAGGAATAAGCTCCGAATAAGGATTACCTTCTTCAAGAAGCGTAGCAACAGGCAGTGGACATGGAAAAGGCCTAATGGAGAAACAAGAAATGAAATAGAGTTCATGCTCTCTGCCAATCGCTGCATAGTGCAGGATGCAGAAGTGTGAGGTAAGGTAAAGTGCAGTGATCATAGGTGAGTGAAGTCAAGGATTTCTCTCAATTGGAAAAGAGAAAGAGTAAAATTCGTCTAGAAGAAACAGGCCATCCTAGATGCAGTAAGGGTAAAAGCAGAACAATTCAGGCTGGTGCTCGACAAAAAATACGCAGCTTTAGAAGAAAAAGATGAAGATCACATGGAGATAATCAATGTAACCGTAACCAGGCCCATCTCAGAAGCAGCAATTGAATTGAGAGGTAAGGCACCAAGGCAACCAGTAGGTAAGCTGTCCCAAGTAGCAAATGACCTAATAAAGAAACGACAAAGCATGAACGCATCCAACTCACGAGCTCAGATAGAATTCACTGAACTGGTAAAATTGATCCACAAGAAGAAAGTAAATGATATTTGAAATTATAACGTGGAAAATATTGAGCAAGCCGTAAAAAATGGACGCAGCATAAAATCAGTGAGAAGAAAACTTGGCATAGGACAAGGAAAGATGTATGCACTGAACGATAAGCAGGGTATTAACATCAGCAATTTCGATGACACAGTAAAAGCAGTGGAAGAATTCTATATTGACCGGTACAGTGCCCAGAACAACCAACCTACTTTCATTCGAAGTAGTGATGAGCAGGATACCGAGGCTCATTCTATAAGTAGCAATGAAGTTAGAAGAGCCTTGCAAGACATGATCAGGGGAAAAGCTGCTGGAGAAGATGGAATAACAGTCGACTTAATAAAAGACGGCGGAGATATCATGCTTGAAAAGCTTGCTGCCCTTTATACGTAACGCCTCACGACTTCAAGTGTGCCAGAGAACTGGAAGAATGCCAACATTATACTAATCCATAAGAAGGGAGACGTTAGAGAATTGAAAAATTATAGGCCCATTAGCTTAATTGCAGTATTGCAGTATTGCTTGCGACTCACCAAGATAACTTCCAATAGAATCAGGTCAATACTTGACTTCAACCAACCAAGAACACGGGCTGGCTTCAGGAAGGCATATTCTACAATGGATCACATTCATGTCATCAATCAGGTAATGGAGAAATCTGTGGAGTACAATAAACCTCTCTATATGGCTTTCAGCTGGGCAGGCCATGTAATGAACAGGATGAATAACCAGTGGACCATTATAGTAACAGAATGGGTACCGAGAGAAGGGAAGCGAAGTCGAGTACGGCAGAAAACTAGGTGGCGTGCTAAATTTGGGAAATTTTCTGGCGCAATCTTGAATCAGCTAACGCAAGACAGGGCTAATTGGAGGTTGCAGAAAGAGGCCTTTGCCCTGCAGTGGACATAAAGAAAAATCTAGGCTAATGATGATTAGGAGCCTAATGTAAATGAGTAGGCTTCCTTATTTTTAAAACATATACAGGGACTTAAGCCAAGCCATGAGCGAACTTTAGTTGGCGGACCCGAGCCGGACTAGGGCGGACGGCCTACGGGCTGATATGACTCCTACCAAACTCAAATTCATGACCACCGCCCATATACGCGCTTTTTATGGCGCCAAGTGTCGTGTTTTTGAGAATATGAGCCGTCATATTGAATTGGTGGAATCATATTTACTCTTTGCGTCAAGAATAAAGGCGACTAAACGAGGCGATGGCTAGCGTGCTACAGGAGCTGGAGCTTCGGCCAAAGTGCAACAAGCGTACTGCTTGCACGCACGCGTAAACAAAATAATACGGCCATGCTAGGTACACAAATTTCACTACTCAGCCAACTGACAATCACGAATTGTTGAGTTGTGCGCCCAAGCAAGCATTTACAGAATCTGTGCTGCCGTACTTCTCTTCGACCGCCAATATATTAACACAGCAATCACCCACAGTTTTATTGCGATAGCAATTATATGGACACTTCAACCGAATTTCTGCCGTCGGCGTCGCCGTCGCCGTCGCCGTGAGGTTCCCTATAGATAAAATCTTCGCCGCGCGCCGTATGCCCGAGCGGAAGCGTGCGGGGACGCGCGCTATCACGGAGAGCGAACGCACTCAATCTCCCACGCGCAAGCAAGGAAGCAGGAAGCCAGCGACGGAAAAAGCGGGGGGGGGGGGGGGGGGGGGCGCACTTCTACTCCGCCAACAACCGCGCTCGTCGCTCGTCCGCACTGTCTCTTATCTCCACACGGCTCTGACCTTTATGCGCCGTGCATTCGCCGCTCAGTTTCCGTTGAAGCGATAGACCGCACGTACCTTCCGCCGCTGCGGCGTATGCTTGCTGCCAGCGTTTTGACAGTCGTTGTCTGCAGTCATTCAGTGTGATCTATACGTGTTTGTTTGTGCGCGCTCACACCACGCTTGTTCATTCAGTTAGTAATAGTCGGGTCACATTTTCCAACGCACGCTACACATGCAGTGCTGCCCGGATCGGCAGTGCAGCGCTACAGGTGTGTCCCTTCGCACGCGCTGCCCACGCGAAGCGCTTCTCATCAACGCCACCGTTTCACACGCGCCTTCTCGTGGTCATCGAGTCTCTCTTCATGTCGGTCTACTTACGCCGCAGCACACCTGCTTACTTATCAGCTCATGTTTACTACAATTCATATTGCTACCAAAGCCGCTCACCTTACTTCGTATGACATTGCTGTGTTGCTATCGCATTCATTGCTTCGCCCTTAGGGCGAAACTGCGACATTTTTGTAAAAAAAATGACCTTTTAACAGTGACCACAGGTACTGCATTTGTGAGACAGCCAAGTTTTGTGTATAATTTCCATAAAGTATAGTTTCTTAACAAGCCGAGATCCGAAACAAAACAATTCGTCAGCCCATCCACGACATCCGGAAAGCCTTTGGCCTACCGGTGCCTCCGTGGGCGGAGCCACCGACTTAGCCTGGGGGCTTTTGCCCTCGGGCCCTAGTTTCTCTGGACCAAAATAATGTTCTTCCCATGCCATGCCATCCACTCCGTGAAGATGGTTAACCAGCGAAGCTGTAACGTACGGTCCCTGTGTTTATCACTGGGTTAATGCCGAGGGTTCTTTAAAGTATTTCTCAATTATGAGGTTACACACACGTTCGGCTGCAACGGAGAGAACTACGTCACTGACGGTATGCCCGAAATCCGCCGTTGTCGTTCGCGTTCGATGTCTCGAGTTTGCTCGGCTGTGTGGTTAGCAGCATTCGCCCGCCATTGCCGCTTGCGACTCTTCGAAATTAAATTGCTTCAAAATTAATTATGTCCGTTACGTAAGACAATAGTTAGCTCATACCCCCCTTAATCAATGGCTCATACCGCCATAAACGCGGCCTCCCCATTACGACGACATAAGAGAAGTGAAATTCTACGCTGGAATGATGAGCGGCAACGCAGCCAGCTGTGGGAGAAGACGACGACGACGAACGTGAGAGCAGTGGCACGAGCGCGTGCCCATCATGAGCATGAGAGCAACCCGAGGGGCGCCAACGAGCCAGCTGCGGAAGAAGACGACGCTCGAGCCAATGCTGATGATGATGGTTTTCTGTATACAGGAGATTTCGCCTAGCCATGTACGATTTCGTCTACGCATAAAAAGCTTCGCTTTAAAAAAGCGTCGCGAAGACAAATAAACGGCCTTACGACTTGTCATAAAGTCCAGCAAGAATCGCTGTTTTACGTGGAGCATGTGGTAGCCTCACTGTTTCACATGCAGAAAGTCCTAGGTTTGGCTGCGAATGCATCAGTCTTTTAACGCGATAGCCTTAAGGACCCCGTGTCGCAGAAAATCCGGCGTCGGCGTCAGCGTGGACGCGCCGGCGTCGTTGGCGAAAATAATCATTCCGAACCACCCCGACTGCGCAGGCCCTGCACCTGGCGCAAGGCGTTAGTGAACAAAAATGAATTTCTCAAAGTAAAATCAGTCAGTAAAATCGTAAAGTACGACTTAACCACAACCTGGAGACCTGATAGCGTCGCATTGTAAATTGAATATGCGAGAAAATATAATTCTTTTACGGTGAAACTCAAACGCCCCCATGAACCTCTTTTACGGCATTGCTAAAATTCATACAGCGGCGCACTGCGACTGCTTTCGTGCAAAAACGCCATCCAGGTGGCGCTCGCCTCCTCAGCAGCCTAGAGTAACACTTGACTTCAGCCAACCAAGAGAACCGGCTGGCTTCAAGAAGGGATGATGATGATGGATCATAGCCATGTCATCAATCAGGTAATCGAGAAATCTGCGGAGTACAATCAACCTCTCTATATGGCTTTCATAGCTTATGAAAAGGCATTTGATTCAGTAGAGATACCAGCAGTCGTAGAGGGATTACGTAATCAAGGAGCATATGTGAATACCTTGGCAAATATCTACAAGGACTGCACAGCAACCTTGGTTCTCCATAAGAAAAGTAGAAAGATACCTATCAAAAACGGGTCAGGCAAGGAGACACTATCTCTCTAATGCTATTCACTGCATGCTTAGACGAAGTATTCAAGCTCTTACACTGGGAAGACGAAGGACTGAGGATCAACGGCGAATACCTCAGCAACCTTTGGTTTGCAGATGACATTGTCCAATTCAGCAATAACAGGGACGAATAACAGCAAATGATTGAGGATCTTAACCAAGAAACTGTAAAAGTGGGGTTGAAGATGAATATGCGGAAGACAAGGATAATGTTAAATAGCCTGGCAAGGGAACAATAATAATTCAGGATCGCCAGTCAGCCTCTAGAGTCTGTAAAGGAGTATGTTTATAGAGGTCAATTACTCACAGGGGACCCTGATCATGAGAAAGAAATTTACAGAAGAATAAAATTGGGTTGGAGTGCATACGGCAGGCATAGCCAAATCCTGACGGGGAGCTTACCACTGTCGTTGAAAAGAAAAGTGTACAACCAATTGCATTCTACCGGTGCTAACATATGGGGCAGAAACTTGGAGGTTAACAAAGAAGCTCGAGAACAAGTTAAGGACCGCACAAAGAGCGATGGAACAAAAATGTTAGGCCTAACGTTAAGAGACGGGAAGAGAGCGGTTTGGATCAGAGAACAAACGGGGATAGACGATATTAAGCGGGAAAAATGGAGCTGGGCAGGACATGTAATGAGTAGGATGGATAACCGGTGGACCATTAAAGTTACAGAATGGATACCAGGAGAAGAGAAGCGCTGTCGAGGACGGCAGAAAACTAGGTGGGGTGATGAAGTTAGGAAATTTATAGGCGCAAGTTGGAATCAGCTAGCGCAAGACAGGGGTAATTGGAGATCACAGGGAGCGGCCTTTGTCCTGCAGTGGACATAAATATTGACTGATGATAGTAGCGCACCCAGGATCTCTGCCAGGGGGGGGGGGGGGGAGGGGGGGGTTGACAGATTGCCAATACCATCTAAACATCATGAATTTCAATGTCCTCACGGGACATTGTCAAAAAATGCACTTTTGGCGAGTGTGCAGACGAATGCGCGCCTTACATCTAAGTTGCAGTACTCAAATGCGCAAGGAAAGCAACGGAGTTAAACAAAAGGGGCGGGGGGGTGAAGTCGGCCCCGGGGGGGGGGGGTTACAAACCCCCGACCCCCCCCCCCCCCCCGTCGGTGCGCCACTGATTGATGATGATGATGATGAAAGGCTCTAATAGCTTTGCACAAACAAATCCTGGGAACAACGCCGTCTGGGCCATTGATTCTCAAAGAATGCAGTCGGTTCTCGAATAAACATATAGTGACAGCGTCTCTGAGGAGAAGCATTGATGTTCAGTAATGTTTGAACTGTCAGTATATGACATCGAGTTTGAAGAGAAGACAGGTGAGTTTCATGATAAAGAGTATTATTCGCTACAAATTTTGGAAGGCCGAGACACAGACGTAGTGATTCGCGTTCTAAAAGAACCAGAGGACGTAACTTATAAGTAGGAGCTCCAGAAAATACCACGCATCCATACCCTAGAATGGGGCGGACATGCATACAATAAATCATCAGCAAGGAATCCCGGTACCTTCCAAAACGATTGCTGCTGACTCTTCCTAATAAACCAACAGCGCGTGCTCCTTTAGATGCGATGTATTCTATGTGTGTCTGTCAATTAAGCTTTTCTGTATATGGGAAAAAGTTAAGAAAAAAACAATGATTGCACTTTTTTGACATTTAGAGACATTTATATTCCTTTTAGCCAAGTTTCAATCTGATTCAAATACGATTGCAAAGTTTTATATAGGCTATGTACATCATTTGATAACGAGAAAAATGCGACATCATCAGCGTGTACCTGTACGTCATGATTTGTGTGGATGTGATTTAGTAAAATATTAAATAATATGGGGGAAAGTACTGCACCTTGAGGAACGCCCCTTGTCTGTTTGTAACAGTGAGAAGAAACACCATTTTGGTGGCAATAAAATGTTCGTCCGCTTAGGAAATATTGAATCCATGCAATTATATATGGTGGGATATTCACATTTTCGAGTGTGTTGACTAAGATACTGTGGTCGACACTCTCATGGGCCTTTGCAATTTCTAATGTCGCTAAGGCCGCGTACTGGTTGTTGTGGTGAGCGAGTTGAATTCGACTCTCCAAATCAACATCAGCACACCACGGGCGTGAATCCTATTTGGGAATCCCTTAATATTTGGTTCTCACCTATCCACCTATCGATGTGACCACACAGAACTCTTTCGATTAACTTGATGATATTTGAGGTCAGAGAAATAGGTCTAATGTTGTGTATTGTATATCCATCGGCCGGCTGTTTGGGTAGTGGAATCACTTTGGCAACCTTCCAATCAGGATGAATCCATGCATTTTTAATCGAGAAATTTATAAAATTAAGCAAATCCTGGGGAGACAATTTGAATAATAATTTTATCATTGCTGAAGTTATGCCATCAGGACCCGGGGCTGGAGCTGGCAGCATCTTTACCACTCTCATTAATTCTTCTAATGTTACTGCTATGTAATCATTAGCTGGTTCAGGCGCTGGTTTATGATAGGGGCGACGTGTTGAATCGACGCTCTAAGTCTTTTGCAATCTCCTCCAGTGACTATACCAATTCAGCGGAACAACAACCACACGACCGCTTCTTCAATCATCGTCTTTATCCTCTTCTCGCGCCTTCTCCAATATACGGGAATGGCTTGTAGCCCTTGTCATGACATGAATGCCATGAACCGCATGAGTGTACGTCATGACATGACATTAATGACAAGACATGCATGAGCACGTCATTCATGTCAGGCTTGACTGGGTGCACGGACCCAGTCAAGCCTATTGGCCGTGCTCCAAACATACTGTCACGAACTTAGCAGTCGAGGCCTTGGCAAAACGGTGTTCTTTTTAGTCGTTGTTGTTGTTGTTGTAGCCTGTCACGCCTGACACTCGGGGAGCGCACGTTCCAGAACACACTTCGTCGTTCTCGTTGCAGCGGCCGGCGGCCGCATGTGCCAGCCTATCTCGCGTCATTTCTCCCCTTTCAAAAGCGACCGTCCCGGTCGGCTGGGTAAAATAAAGTGCATAAGGTGGTAGGACAACTCTAATGGCAAATGTGGTTACAAAAGCTAAGGATAACCACAACACTGCGTAGGACGGCGAAGGGTTTGAAAGGTGCACTTCACTCGCGGGTGTAGTACGGCTTCATCCGTACTACGTTACAACTTCGAGGCGGGGACGTCGTCGGCTCAAGCGAGGATCAACGCTTTGGGGCAGGATCTCGTAATTCACATCGCTAAGCCGGCGCACAACCTCGCATGGTCCGAAGTATCGTCGCAATAGTTTCTCCCAGAGCCCACGGTGACGGACAGGTGTCCACACTCACACGTGGTCGCCCGGGCTGTACTGGACATTCCGTCGGCTCTGGTTGTAACAACGGGCGTCGGTACTCTGCTGGCTGCGGATGCGGTTCCGAGCAAGCTAGCAAGCTTCCTCTGCTTTCTGGATGAAGTCATCAGCGCCCTCGCTTGTCGTGGTGCCGTCGTCTACTGAAAGCATGGCGTCTAAAGGTGTCGTGACGCGACGTCCATAGACAAGTTCAAATGGGGTGAGCTGGGTGGTCTCCTGCACAGCTGTATTATCGGCAAATGTCACGTATGGCAAAATTTCGTCCCATGTCTTGTGCTCTACATCAACATAGATCGAGAGCATATCGGCCAGTGTTCTGTTAAGGCGCTCTGTCAATCCGTTAGTTTGGGGGTGATAAGCATTGTTTTCCGATGGTTGCTGTGGGTCAACGTGACCACTTCTTGTATTAAATCAGCAGTAAATGCTGCACCGCGATCTGTAATGAGGAAAGCGGGTGCACAATGGCGCAGTACAATGCTGAGGACGAAAAACTTGGCGACTTCAGCAGCGGTTGCCCGGGGTACAGCTTTGGTCTCGGCGTAACGGGTTAGGTAGTCGGTTGCGACGATTATCCATTTGTTTTCCGAAGATGACGTAGGGAACGGACCTAGGAGATCCATGCCCACTTGTTGGAATGGCACTGGAGGTGCGTTGAGAGGCTGGAGCAGACCGGCGGGCTTGACGGGGGGTACCTTACGCCTCTGGCAGTCACGACAGGTTTTCACATAGTGCTGAACAGACGGAAATAGTTGTGGCCAGTAGTATCGCTGGCGTATGCGCCCTAGTGTTCTGGTGAAGCCTAAGTGTACGGCACAGGGGTCGTCGTGACATGCCTGCAAAACTTCTTGGCGCAATGCCGTAAGGACGACGAGAAGGAACGTTTCCTGACTGTTTTCAAAGTTTTTTTTGTAAAGGACATTGCTCCGCAGGCAGTGCGATGTCAGTCCTCGCGACAGCGGGCGTGGGACAACAACGTCAGCTCCTTGAAGATACTGGATAAGAGCAAGCAGGTCTGTGTCTTCACGTTGTAGGTCAGCCATCCGCACCGTGTCAATGGCACCAAGAAACGGTAAATCTAGCTCCAAATCTGCTGATGTCAGTGGATTCGGAGCACGTGACAGGCAGTCAGCGTCGCTGTGCTTTCATCCAGGTCGGTAGACGACAGTTATGTCATACTCATTTAGGCGGAGACTCCAACGAGCGAGGTGGCCTGATGGATCCCTGAGATTAGCAAGCCAACAAAGTGAATGGTGGTTGCTGACCGCTCGAAATGGCAGGCCATACAGGTAGGGTTGAAATTTACTGATGGCCCAAACGACTGCTAAGCCTTCCTTTTCAGTGGTCGAGTAGTTAGCCTCTGCCTTTGTGCGACTACGGCTCGCGTAAGCGATTACACGTTCCACCCCGTCTTGCCACTGAACAAGAACCGCTCCGAGACCAATGTTGCTGGCGTCCGTGCGGATTTCAGTTTCAGCATCATCGTCAAAATGCGAAAGCAGCGGAGCTATTTGCAGTCGTTTGCATAATTCTGTAAACGCCTCTTCTTGTTCTTCCGTCCACAGAAAGAGCACATCGTGGCGTGTTAATCTCGTCAAAAGCTCAGCGATTTTTGAGAAACCTTCAACGAAACGACGGTGGTAGGCGCAGAGTCCTAAAAACCTCTGAACAGCCTTCTTATCTGTAGGACGAGGGAGCTCAGCAACGGCAGCCAACTTCTGAGGATGTGGCCGAACGCCCTGGGGGCTGACCACGTGTCCCAGAAATTTGAGTTCCTGAAAACCAAAGTGGCATTTTACAGGCTTGATGGTCAGGTTTGCCTTGCGGATAGCATCAAGAACGCTCTTCAGCCGTGTCAGGTGTTCATCGAACGTGCTTGAAAACACAGCGACGTCGTCCAGATAGACGAGGCACGTCTATCACTTCAGTTCAGCGAGTACAGTGTCCATCATTCACTGGAATGTGGCGGGAGCGGAACACAGGCCGAATGGGAAGACTTCAAATTCGTATTACCCGTCAGATGTCACGAATGCAGTTTTCTCGCGGTCGCGCTCGTCGACTTCGATCTGCCAGTACCCTGACTTAAGATCTAACGAGGTAAAGAACTGGGCATGACGTAGATGGTCCAAGGCGTCGTCAATCCTTGGCAGGGGGTAAACATCGCCCTTGGTGACCTTGTTAAGCCCTCTGTAGTCGACACAGAAGCGTAGTGTATGGTCCTTCTTTTTTACCAGAACGACGGGGGACGCCCACGGGCTTGTCGAAGGCTGAATCACGTCATCGTTCATCATTTCTTTAACCTGGCGTTTAATCGCCTCTCTTTTCATTGGCGACACGCGATATGGATGCTCACGAACTGGGCGCGCCGATTCCTGTGTGAAATACGGTGTTTCAAAACGGAGGTGCGCTGAACTTCAGATTCTGTAGGGATGCAGCTAGAGAATTCGTTCACGAGGCCTAATAGTCGTTGCTTCTGTTGTTCCAACAAACTCGCATTAATGTTAATGCGGCTGCTAAGCGTGGTAGCATCTGTCACGTCCGGTGAAGTCACCTCAAAATTGCCGACGTCGGAGAAGTCCGCAATTTCGTTGAGGAAGGTGACAGCCGTGCCGTAAGGGACGTGCTGAAACTCGTTGCTGAAGTTCGTGAGAAGAACTAGTGACCATTTGCTCTGAAACTAAACAAGGCCTCGAGCTATGCAGATATATCGTTCGAGCAGCAACGAAACGTTTGCCTCGCCAATGCCCTCACTGTCGTCGAACGCGTCGCAGGTTACAAGGGCTAATACGCTACTCCTCGGCGGTAACATGACGTTGTCGTCGACGATGCGCAAGGCGTTGTCATGACTGTCGTACTTGTTGCTTGCTACGGCATGCGCCGTCAAAAACGTTACCCACGGCTCTTGCAAATTAATGATGGCTCTATTAGCCTGCAGGAAGTCCATTCCAAGGATCAACTCTCTCGAACAACACGGCAGAATGATAAAATCTCCGACGTACGTAAAGCCTCGAATATTCACTCCTGCCGTACACCTGCCCAAGGAATTTAAGAGGTGTTCTCCGGCAGTACTACCTGCGACCCAGTCCACTGCGTGTAAACTTTTTTCAGTTTAACGGCAAGTTCTCGGCTCATAACAGAGGTGTCCGCGCCAGTGTCGACTAAATCTGTAGCTTTTTCGTCGTCTATGCTGACTGGTATATCCGATGTTACGACGTGCCTTGGATCACCTGAGTGCGTTTGAACGTTGGTCTGTTTTCGCGGTCGTCGCTTGCGTCGTAATGGAGAATATTCGGTACACTCGGCGCCAGTGGCCTCACCTCCGGAGGTTGCTGAACTCAGTTTTCCCGGTTTGCAGGGCTGGGCGAACAGCGACTAGGGGCGTCTCGACGGATGGCAGGACTTGGCTACCGGTATCGTGACGGAGCCAGTGACGAAGAGCGAGGCTCGTGCCTAGGCTGTTCGAAGAAATTGGGACGCCTCGCCAGGAAGCTCTCGATCTCCACCGGACGCTCACCAGGTCGTGGACGCGGCGCATTCGGAGAGATCCCACGGAGACTCACGCGTCGGTAGGGACACGTCGTGTAGATATGGCCGGCTTCGCTACAATGAAAACAGAGCGGACTGCGGTTAGGAGCGCGCCAGACATCACTCTTTCTTGGCCTGGACTTATTGATGAACGGCGTATTACAACGGCTGAACCGGACTTCTGTCTGTTCCGTGGTGCGCACGACGTTTGAGGTATTATACAGCGACGGACGTCGTATGGCTTCCGCATAAGTCATCCTAACTTGCTCCTGCGGCTGTGGTGCCCCGAAGCGTTCAGGAACTTGGATGGCTTGCCTGATCTCGTCTCGCACCATCTCCGCCACAGAAAGTCGCGCGACCGGGCACTCGACCGCCTGCATTTTTTGGAGCTCTTCTCTTATGACCGCTCTTATTAATTCTCTCAGGTAGCTGACGTCGCTTCCCAGTGTCACGTTAGGGATGCCACTCGAAATTGCAGTCACGTTTCTATTGTACTGCCTGGCGCGCTGTTGTAGTGCCCTTTCCATTGCAGTGGCTTTAGTGCGAAAGGCCGCAAGCGTAGTGGGTGGGTTGCGGATGAGGGCGGCAATGATTTCCTGCTTTACGCCTCCCATTAGGTGTCGAACGTTTTTGTCTTCGGGCATTGAAGCGTCTGCACGTCTGAAGAGCCGAGCCATATCTTCAATATACGTCATGACACTCTCGTTAGGGGCTTGAATTCTTGCCTGCATTGCCAACTCTGCTCTCTCCTTTCTGTGTGTGGGCGGCTGGTGTGAGCGGCAACAAACTGCCGACGAAATTCGTCCCACGATGTAAGTGTCGCCTCGTGGTTTTCAAACCACGTCTTTGCGGAATCCCCGAGAGCGAAGTACACATTACGCAGCATGCGCTCTTGGGATCAATCATTGAATTCGGCAACCCTTTCGAAGTAGTCAAGCCAGTCTTCGACGTTTTCAAATGCATGTATTCTGATGCAAAAGGATCTTAGTCGGCGTGGAAAGCGCAGCAGTAGACGGTTGGTGCATCGTCCTGGTAGAATCAGGTAGCAGACCATGCTGTGGCTGGAGCCCTTGAAGACGACGGCTGGTATGGACGAGTACCGGGGTGAGCTCTGTCGGACTACACACTGGCGACGAGTCAGGAGTACGCTGCGTCTCGGGCGATCGTATCATGTACCCAGCACCTCCACCAGAAAATGTCACGAAGTTAGCAGTCGAGGCCTTGGCAAAACGGTGTTCTTTTTAATCTAGGCTGACACTCGGGGAGCGCGCGTTCCAGAACACATTTCGTCGTTCTCGTTGCAGCGGCCGGCGGCCGCAGGTGCCAGCCTATCTCGCGTCAATATGACAGATGTTGAATAAAGCTGATTTAAATTGAATTTTATGTCATTCTTATCATGTCTGAACGCATGTCTCGCCACACATATCCTGATGTATATCCAGTTAAACAAATTACCGCGACGCCATCACCCCATGTCATTAATGGTATTCTTGACAATAACGTCATCACAGGTATTTCATGCCATTTATGTGGTGTGCATCTCGTCATTTCATTCATGTCGTGAATATCCTGATAACTTGTTAGAAAATGGACCCGCCATCAATGACAGTCATGTCATGACATGGATGACATGCCATGCTTGTCATGACATGAATGCATTAATGAGATGGCTATAAATTATTGATTCACATGACATGCATTAAGAAGATTCTGATTATGCGTATCATCAGATTATTACTATGACAAGAAATTATGCCAACCCAGTGGACCAAGTTGACTACTAACTTGGGCCGATAACAATGTTCTCGTGTTCGTGACGTCGTGATGGTCGTTGCATCGTCATTCCAGCTGCGTAATTCGACTCTCGCCTCGTGATTCTCGCGTGCTACCAGTACTTGAGCCTGGTGGCAAGCGTAGGAAGATCCTGGCATCTCGGCAGCAGAACACTGGGGGGTGATTGCATCCGTTGTGTTCATAGTGTCCGAGTACGTCAATGCTGCACCGAATTCTACAGTTGCAGCGTCCCCATGGATCGGCCAAGGCGAGCAGCTGCACTATGCTACTAGTCCGAATGGCTATAAAAGGACACTGGTTTTAGGCTGTGGTACAGTATCGCAACCCATACACCCATCTGCGTCCTCCAATTGATACCACGCGCTGCCGTCAGTGAGCATTTTCTTACCCGTTTCGAACGATATCGAACAAGATGGCGAATAATGCCAAGAGATTCCCACAAGTTCCAATAAAGCTGCGGCAATGGAACTGTCGCTCTATCCGAACCAAAAGAACAAACCTCCAGTAACTGACCAAGCAGCCACAACCAGATATCATCGCTATCCAAGAAACTTGTTGCACCAATCTGCGCATACAGGGATACGATACACACACCGGATCGATCTAAGAAAACATCCATCCTGACGAAAAAAAAAACTCAGCACGCAAGATCACACAATCCTGGGAACAACCGTAGAACACACGCTAGTGGATGTGCAACCCCAGAAGAAGACACACCAAAGTCTACACGTCCTATGTTTATATAGTACACCCAGGGATACGTTAGCCAACTTTGTAAACTTCATCATGGAAGCCAGAAGACTCTCTAAAGGCCATAAACTCGTAATAACGGGGGATTTTAATGCCCCCTACACAGCATGGGGTTACCAGCACACAACCAAGACAGGAGCGGTGGAGCACGGTTCGGCGCAACAGAATCACCTCACCCTTTCGAATGATCCTAAACTAACGACTCGAATAGGCATCAGTGTATCCAGGGATACAAATCCTAGATACAGGAATCTCCAAGGCCGAATGGACACGACTGGAAGAAAATCTCGGTAGCAATCACCACATCCTTCACCTTGAAATCCTGCACCATAAGAAGCCGAGAAGAACCGGAACGGTAAGGCTGACGGACTGGGACACCTTCCGAGAACATGACATACAACAAAACATTGAAAGTATTGAAGAGTGGCTCACCGAATTCGTGAAGACGGCGGAGAAGCACACTAAAGTCATCCAACTCACATTGGAAACGCCGGCAGTAGACTCTCACCTCCTACATCTTTGGGATGCCATAAGAGGACTACTGCATGAGGCGCTGGAAAAAGATCAAACATAACCGTAAGCTGTCGAAACGGATCGCTCACATAACAAAGCAAGCAGAAGAATGTGGAGATCAACTCAGTAGTCAGAACTGGCATAAACTGTGCGACCAACTCAGGGCACACTCAGCACAAAGAAAACCTAACATACACTGCGAGTCCTTCTAGCTACCACCAAAACCAAGACCCGACAAAGACATGAGCTCCATAAAATAATTCATTCCCATCCAGAAACTGTGAAACAAATTTTTGAACGGAGCAGCACATGTTGTCGCCCGAGAACATACCAGCCGGGATTTTCTGCCGCACGGGCTCCGGAAAGAGTCGAGGGTGGATGACATTCCCATGAACTACGACGCAATATTGCAACATTACCGACTGCAAAGAAGACAATATCCTCTATCACATCCAAAATTAAGCAATGAAGAAGCCACAGCCATCCGCAGACTACAAACGCATACCTGTACCCATAGAATTATCTTGCATTGGATGCACCCCACCAAATTCTCACACCTATGCCGCTATTGTGGTATACCAGACACACTCCAACACATGGTGTTGGTGTGCCCACACCTCGAAAAAAAAAACCAATCAAGATGAAGCTTCAGAACCGCTACAAGTCATCAAATAAACATGGGAGGCCATGTTAATGGCACAGAGCCTGGAGGATCAGCGAAGTCTGGTGGACCAGGCCCGGGCCGCGGAACTATAGTCAACGGCTTTCTGGACTGAGAGAGTCGCCCACCAAGGGCGAAGAAAGAACACCTTCTCGTTGTTTCGCACAATAAACGTTATTTCATCCTCCTCCTCTTATCCGTCTCGCACCTCCATGTCACTCGTTCGCATAAATTTCATAATTCGTAGAATTCATGCAATTGTCGTTACCATTGTCGTCGTATTGCTGCTGTTGTCACGCAGACGCGCTCTAGCCTTAATTCTAGTTCACTGTTCTCCCGCCACGCATAGATACTAGGCTTACACAAACACATTGGTCAGCCTAGTTACGCTTTGCGGGACCCAAAACAATGCTGCATAGCCAGCGTCATGCAAAATGCTTCACATAACGTCGATTCCCGCAGGGCGTGTGATCTGCCCTTTTTTTTGGTTTTGGCGCTGTTCTCGTATTCAACAAGTTGCATTAAGCAGTTGAAGTCGTAACATTTTCAAGCATGCATGCATTTTTAGTTTTACTTAAGCTCTATTTCAATGTATAATGTAAGACACAATGCTGTTTTTTTTTTCAGTTCCTGAATAGCCTCTGTAGTACAGGACAGCAGTGCGTGCAGGAACTTGGCACTTTGGAATTCAAGGCAAGTAATTTACCACAGTATACAAATTATCATCTTCCTTTAGTCTACACTACACGGAAAAAGCAACCAGGGTACATGCGACGGATTTTGTTTGGCGGTGACCAGCAGATCTGCCGGTAAAAACAATTGACGCCCGTGGCCAATCAAGCAGCCATGGCGAAATATGTTCGAACGAGGGACCCCACCACCAGAAGAGTCTAATGGGCGGCGGCGGCCACGACCCAACCAATGGGTAGCATTGTGTTTACCATTGTGCCTACCCTTCTGCCTACCGTCTTGCCTACCCTTTCAGCTCGTAATAGTTATTACGAACAAATAATAATAGTTATTATCAATCAGGACCACGTTATGCTGCGAATGCGCAGCCTCTCACAACATTACAGCAAACTCGGAGACCTATAGCAGAGTGACGCGGCTCGTAAACTTCCTACGCGCATCCTGTGCTTGGCCGCGTGCCTTTCCTTGACGAAGGTGGCAGGAACCCACTGTGTGCATAAGGTTGCCAGCATTCTGTAAAAGGTATTAGCCAGCGGGAAAGAAACGTATTGAGAAGCAATGGGGGATGCAAACATTGCGCCCTTTATATCTCCGTAATTTTCAGGTGATTTTCAAACTTTCGAAGGGAATACGAGTATATTGATTGAAAGGCATCGCACTCACATCTGTGTCTTGTCGGATTCTAAGAGAAGGTGTTGCAGTCACCTTTTTTTTTTTCAGTTTGACCTCTACCTAAAGGAAGTCTCTAAGCGTGTGAATCTGCGCCCTGACTATGTGATCTGGTTGCTCAGTGAAATAAAAGGGACATTTAGCACAGAGCGGCGCCTGCTACATATAGTGCAATATTAGGTACGTAGTAAACTAGCGCAACGGGCCGCGGGCGATGTGTAAATTGTTTACGAGGCATCAACATGCACCCTTTGCACTGTCACTTGCAATCGTTCATGGAGGGAAATCTGGCAATATCGTCTACGCGAGATTCCTAAATTACTCTGTGGCATTACTTCAATGTCGGGATATAGAGGGCTCGGCTTATCGTCAGCGTGCTTTGAACGAAAGCATAATGCAAAATTTGAAAACTTGTAAATAAATATTCTGTAAAATCTTGGTACTTCCACAAAACACCACGCATTCATATTTACTAACAAGCCAACGATGAAAACTAAAAAAAAAATTATTGAAATCGATGTGCAGTAATTGTGGGCGTTCATCCTCCAACTTTTGTTATCCGCCGCTACGGGTCACTTCAGATATAACGGCATACACCTTAACACAGATGCTAATGCTTCACCACATCAAGTTTCTTGTATACCAATTAGAAAACGTGGCTTTTACGCACCATTTTAGTGAAGAACTGCAGTGAGACAGAACGCTGGGATCACTAGATCTTCTCCTTAAAGCGTCCTTGCTCATAGAGAATGCCGACAACCAATGCCGCAATTCATGACATTCCCAAGCACGTAACGAGACCGCAATCTCAGTCTTCCCTCAAGGTGAATGCAGGAAAGTTTCTTATGGCTACTCGGGTGGAAGCTTTCTAAGGCGGCAGCTCTACCAAAACATATAGCCCTGTACCTACAAGAGGAATCAACAGAAAGAGCACACACACACGCAAACACACACACACACACACACACACACACACACACACACACACACACACACGCACGCACATACACACGCTCGCACGCACGCACGCACATACACACACACACACACACATGCACACACAGGCACGCACACACGCGCGCATGCACACACACACGCACGCACACACAGACACAACTAGGCCTAAACACATGCACGGAGCAACATAAGACCGTTTATCATGGTACAAGGGTGTCCGCGTTCTGGACCCATTCCTTGGGTGGCTGGAAATGCTCGTGAGGAAGCGGAAGCAGGATTATTGCCACGTTTTATAGGGTTGCTTCGGGCTGGGTGAAACTTCCGCATCACGTTCATACCAACAATGGAACAGCGCCGAACATCCCGTTTAACATGAAGGCCAGGGTGCTGGTACCAAGAGGAACACGGGGATAAATGGTCGTGATGCCCCACGGCCGCTGCGCACGAGGTAGGGCGGGCAACACTCTCGGAAACATAACTTCTTTTGCTTTATACTAATTCGAACTCTAAGTTTCGTTATTGTTCTGTTTCGACAATGGTGATACAGAACACAGCGCGCTAATGCTTCCGTGGGCAGCGAAGCTTGCCGGAACCACAACACCATCTCGATAAAACCTCTAATGCCTCTCGACGTTTCGAACCTCTAATCCTGACGTGCGCAAGAGCGTGCAGGCATTTGAGTGCGTGAAAACGTGAATGCGACGCAATATTTGCCTCGCTCTTGGCACCTTGTGGCCGGTATAGGTAAGGTAGGTAGGTGGGGTTCCTGCCTCGCCTGGCTATATTTAAAAAAAAATTATGTGCGAGAGATTGTGTAATCGAACTTCTCCTGTCGGAGCACAGCAGCCGGGTGCTATAACTATTAGAGCTCATTCACACGGGTGACTTCAGGAGTACGCGCAACCGATTGCGAGTGGCCACCCGCCGCACGGAAATGTCTCGCGATTTATGCGTTCACTTCTGCTCGCAATGCTATCGCTCCGTAAAATAAGCGAGAGCGTATACAGACGTCCTGTTCTTGCGCACCTTATTGGTTCACAAGTTTTACGACTATGGTCGCGCCACTGAAAGATTGAGTAAAGAGCACTTAATCCAACCCAATATAATTATAGTAAATTAGCGAAAGTTAATAACGGACACAATGCACTAAGTGAGCAAGCACGGGCGCCCGTCCTTGTCCACTTTGTTCTTTGTGTCCGCCTTTAACTTGCGCTATTTTGCCATAATTATTAATGCAAGAGCGACTAGCCCAACTGTCAGTTTTTCTGGAGTATATACCCTAATAGATTGGCTCTCCGAGAAAAGCGATCATTTTCGACTATTTGCGGCCAAGTTTGACGCGCGAATTACTCAAGTTGCCGTTTGAATGAGCCCTACGCATACTTTTCTTGTTCCATGGTCTGCCAATTCTTCAAACACTCGGCGCGTGCGCCTCGTGGCACTTTTACCGCGAAACTGTATCTGCCTAGGCTGACACACTCGTGATCCGACCACAGAAACTTTCTGGCGGAAATAAACCTATCGAAAACCCGTCGAAAACTCGCGTCTCCTTCACTTGGCATACACCAAAATTGGTATGGAAGGGTACGAATGTATGAGTAACATGCTGATAGGTCACGACATCAATAGCATCACATGCTCGTCAGTTACGTCACGATTAACGATAATGAAATCACGTCTGTGGTTGTTGTTGTTGGATATGCGGGTATGAGCCAGGCACAAGAAAGAAAGGAAGAAAGACGGAAGGAAGAAAGAAGTTAATGAAGAAATCATGTGTGGCTCATACCGGGGCCGCATATTTCAGCTTCGCTGTTTTACCAACTTTATATGCTTTACATGTCTCATCGTTCAGTCGACCTTCAACGTCCTTGAGCGAAAACCATGTCGTCGAAGCGAAATCGTACAAGATGACGACTCGGTGTAGCAATTCACTTACTACACCTACCCGGCAACACTCACGCTAAATATTCAGAGCCCTTCCCCTGTCGAGAAAATGGGGTAAGGGAAGCTTGCAGCATGACGACACTGTCGCAGGGGTTCCGCTTCGTTTGCCCTAAACTAAGGGTCGGCGGCTCTTCGCTGATGTTTGGCCTCAACATCGCGCTCCCGCAAGTCGGGATCCGCGGCTCTTCGCTGACGTTTCGCCTGGGCTTCAGAAGTCCTCACGCTAGAATCAGACGACAAGCTTCGCTTACGCCAGTTTCTCGACAGGAGACGGGCTGGTGATTTTGTCTCTTCGCGTCCCACGTGTGACAAGGGTAATTCAAGGGGTATGTGCCATTGAGCTTGGACCATATCTAATGCGGGTGTGCACATCCAATGCGGGGGTGCGCCGCACGTGATTTATTTCTTTTTCTCTATTTCTTTCTGTCTTCCTTCCTTCCTTTTTTCTTGGCCCTGGTATGTGCCATTGAACTTGCAACCGTTCTGCACTATCATCAGGATCGACCATCACGACAGGTGCCATGGAGCCATGGAGGTGCCGTGGAGCGCGGACCCTTTCTGCGCATTCGCCAGGATCAGCGTGACACCACCACCACCACCACCACCGACACTTGTGAGGCTATAAAGCTTCGCTTAAAACAAATTCGTCTGTGTCTGGCCTCCACTCTACACACAGAATCTTTGTGGGGCCCAGCACCAGTAGAGTTTTCTGGCCGCTTTCAGTCCCGACAAACGATGCAATCAGTTCTGGCTGGTTTTATCGCCATTTTCTGAGGGACATACCTCCAATCCCGTGTGTGGTCTGTGATTCTCTGATTATGCGCTCTGCCTCTACTACATTGTGAACACCAGTAACAAAGTCGTCTACACACAGGTTGTCATTCAGGATCTTAGCGGTGCGGGAAAATTTCTCCTTTACAGTTTTGAGATGATAACGTAAAGTAGCTGCGAGGAGCCATGGGCTGCACGTGGCGCCGAATGGCACCCTTGTCATCCTGTACTCTTTCACCGGAGGGAGGGCGTCGTGCTGCCTTGGTGTACTTTGACACCACAGAAAGCGGAGAGCGTCGCGTTCTTTTTCTGCAAGCTCGATTTGAAGGAAAGCTTTTTCTATATCGGACATTATGGCCGCATTGTGCACTCGGAATCTAATCAGGATCTCCAATAGGTTTGAATTTAGGTTAGGTCCTGCGAAGAGGACGTCGTTCAGTGACAGCTTTCCCACCGGTGTGGAGGAGGCATCGAAGACGACCCTCAACTTGGTTGTGTTGGTACCCGGCCGGACAACACCTCGGTGTCGCATGTAGTAAATGGGCCCCAGCGGGGACTCACCACGTTTGTTCTCTTCCTGGGCGTGTCCAGCTTGCAGGTAATTCCTAATCGCCTTATCGTAGTCGAGAATTGTTCTTTCATGTCACAGCAGCTTCGCCGTTAGTGAGTAAAGTCTGTGCGATGTTGTGCTCTTGTTGTCCGTCAAGTCTGACGCGCTCTCCCTGCATGGGAGAGCTACTTCGCATTTACCGTTCTTGTGGACAATGCTTTCTTCAATGGCCCGAAGAACGTTGCCGTCTTTGGCGGCCAGCTGTGCATCGTCGACGATCCCAAAGTACTCCAGCTCCCAGAATGACCTCAATTGACGAGAAATTTTGTCTCGTTCTGTGGCCACGCCTACCCGCATCACTATGGTCCTCGTTAGGTAGGTTGCGACAGACTATGTTGACTCCGTGTCCTGCAATATCCACCCAAACGCCGTCTCCATGGCCACGAGATTCTCGCAGAGGCGCTTGACATTTCCTGTTGTTATGTCCCAATAGTGATCTACCTCGATAAGCAGCTCAACTCCAACACCAGGATGGTAACCGTCAGGTAAGGTGTTAGCAAGCTGGAGGCCTTGTTCATGAGCCATGATGGCCGTGCAGTCGTCAGGTGGTGGCAGGAGGTCTCTTCAGATCTGGGTCACCTCTAGTGCTTCGGTGCGGACTCTGGCATTGCTGCGCCAATTCCGTAGTCAGCATTCCACGCGATGTCTTCTTGTCTTAAACGGCTTCGCGCTTTCGAAGGCGCAAATAGCGAGCTTCTCCCCTCTTGTGACGCGAAGACTGAGGCGCCGGGAAACCTCCTGTCGTTTATATGTTCTCTGGCTGCCACCGTCGAGCAGCAGTCTCACCACAGCACTGTTGTGCTGGCCTTACACATACGCTCGTGCCCTCTGTAGAACCACACGGGTCGCTCCCCGTGTATGCCCCACATGAAGCGACGATTGCACTGTTGTCTCTAATGGTGCAGCATCTTCGAATGAGGGAGGTCGCGTCAGTCTTTGATTGAGTTCGCAGTCGCCTGTTGCGTGTAGTCCAGAGCATTTGGCGCACTTCAGCCACCTTGCAGTTCTACACTCAGCGGCCCGGAGCTTCTTTTTCGCACACGTGTAACAGCGCCTCTCCCTTGACATGACCTCCTTGTTCTTGTCTATGGGTACGGGGGTGACACAGTTCGCTGGTTGATGTCCTTCTGCATCAGAAAATGCGCATTACACCTCGCTGCCGGTTACGGTGAGAACAGACGCCGATCGGTTTTGAGGACGAACGTTCTCTTCCATCGGTGATTTCTGTTTGATAGCGGTGTCCTGCACATGGCGTAGTGCACTCTGAGCTCTCTCTCTCTCTGCTCTCAGCTTCCCCTCTCATGAAGTCCAGGAAACCGAGAAGCTCGTCTTCGGGCGTTTTAGGTGAGGCGGCCTTCATTTGGAAGTACGCCAAGCAAAGTTCGCTCGGGATGCTTTTACGAAGGACTGTGAGAAGCAGCGCGCAGTAGGTGCTCGACGACGCTCCCAGTGCCTCTAGACTTCGTACTTCAGAGCGGATATCATCGTACAGGGTCCTCAGCCTTTCGATGTCACGCAGAGTGTGCACTGGACGAACGCAAGCAAACGCGACATGTGCTCCTCAGTTATGACGTCCTCTTTCCCAAATCTCTCGATTGGGGTCTTCAACGCGATTTCGTAGTTTCGCTCGTTGATCGACAACCCTTCGATTCCAGCAGCAGCTTTGCCGGTTAGGTAACTCGTTAAGTATTGGAACTTGCAATGGCTATTGTAGGTAGGTGGTTGTTCTTGTGAGTAGTTGTTTCAAATTGGTTCCAAAATTTCTGCCACGAGTGCAGATCACTGCTGAATTTTGCGATTTTCAACTCAGGGAATTTAGTTGTTGCGGCTGGGCGGAACCAATCTGGTGTGCTTCCTTCTCTGACGTGTTGCCTGTCATTGACGGAGTTGTTTACCTGATCTCGTTGACTGTCTGACTTCTGAGAGCTCTCTTGAGCTTTGTCTTGAGGGAGCATATTTTCTCCGTGTATGCAGCGCAAGTTTTTAATTCTGCATCTAATTCTCTCAGATCTATCTTCTTTTCGATGCTCTCACTTACGGATTTCAACTCATCAGCCTGTTCAAGAAGAAGGTTGAGGCGTTTCTCAAGCTCGCCGATTTGGGTGGCTGGCGATTGCAGCGGGTCGCTGGCCGCTGCGATGATCTTGTCGATTGCTTGTCGCAGGGCGGCCTGCTTCTTCTGCAGTCGTTCTGTGGCGCTTTCGATGTCGGTAGGTGAAGTAATGCCGGGTTGCAGCACCAAAATGTGGTGAATACTCGCGCCGATGGGCTGACTAATTACTGTGGCCCTTGAACGACTGCTAACTTTTGCTGCGCGCGTTAACTAAGCTGTACGGCGTCGGCCGCGCGTGCAGGAGCCACGAAGAAAGAAGTTCACTCGTTGGGATCCGTTTTGAGACTTGTTTATTGTGCAGTAGTGAATGACTAGAGTGGGGAAAGCAAAGTGGAAAGAGAGTAGGAAAGAAACGCAGTAAAAGGGCGTGAGTCAGGCACCTGCAGTGCCGTGGAGAGGGTGCAGTGGCCACTGTCGGGTCCGTGAGATGGGACACGGTGGTATTCACAATTAACTTGCTAGGTCGGTTTTGTTAGGCGCCCCCCACCTCCACTCTTGCTTCTGAGTAGTGTCTTCACTGTTTTCCTCGAAGCTGTTAAGAGCAGTACTTTGTCAGAGGACTGTGTGACGGTCCTTTTCTGCTTCTTTTTTTCACCAATGGACGCTCTCAAACTTGCCTGCAGACATCCAGTTTTGTGTCACGCAAGCAGGCTGAATCTCCAGTGTTGACGAAAAAAATGTTTTGAAAAATGTTCGTGCCGCTCCGATCTGTCTGTCATCAATTTTTCCCCTTGAGAAACTATTTCAAATACTGCAAGCCAATTAGAAATTGAGAACATGCTACACAGGAGAAGGTGCGGCGGAAGCTGTGAATAGCAAGTGAACGCCCAGTCAGCTGCATTCATGACTACAGAAATATTTGCACGTGCTTGTGAAATTTCGTTCTTCGCGAGAAGTGCATAGAGCAATCATATTGTGCACTAAAAATGTGTGTGTTTGTGTGTGTACGTGCTTTTGTGCGTGCGTGCGCGCGCATGCAATGGCAGTGTTGGTACGATCCCAATTGTTCTACATACCCGGGGCCGAATTCACAAATCTTTTTGTTCGTAGGAGCTCTTCGCCATTTGCGAATTGGCTGGAATTTGCTCCTACGATCACTTCTTAGCGTTAGAGCTCTTTTGTGAATATGGGTCTTGTTCATTTCCTTTTACTGCACCGTTAGCGTGAACTAATATCAAAATCTAGACCTGAATTACAGTTCATCTATGCCCGAGTAACAACGTGGTGTATACAGTTCTCTGCATTATAAATCGTAGGTGTTTTGTTGTTACGAGTCTTCTGAAAGTGAAGAGCGTCGCCGACTTGGTGCAATACAATGTTTTAAACTGTAGTCGAGACCGCAGTGGAGGAATGCCATGTATTGTGCAGTACATTTGTGCATTTCGATTTCTCATAGGGTATTTCATCACCACTTCCTTTTTAACAGCGGAGTTCTTTAAGCCGGAGGTTCGCCGGTATAGCGTAAACCAGAAACTGCGCCTGGCGATGACGTCACCACACGTTGCCTAGCAACCACTTAGCACAGCTGCGCCTCGCTTTGCTGCGCCGACCTGCTACGACGTCCGCGCCACTCGCGCACGTGCTCCGTCTAGCCATGATGTCACTTCGCGTCTCCTAGCAACCACATGTGCCTCGCTTTTCCTAGACATATCAATGCTTCCCCAGCCCGCGTCTTGAACCGCATCGTGCGTCCAAGCGTGAATCTGCGCGTTGGCGGCGAGCCGATCCGGAATACCGTGCCGAAGCTGCAGCCGAGAAGAGCCGTCGTCGAGTCGAAGATCCTGAGTTTCGAGAACGAGAACGCGAGAGTCTACGTTTGAGAACCCAGCGTCGTCAGGATAGCGACCCTGGCTGTAGCTTGGCCGATCATAAGCTTCGCTGTTTGCTCCAGCCTTGCACCACTAGTGCAAGCAATGCTCTTTTTTTTCAGTGGCATGGAATGTAACTAAACCAAATTATATATGAGTTTAAGCCTTCGGCCTACTCACGAATGGTTTCCGATGATTAGGCCTGCGCACCTCTAAACAGATTACCATTTCTTTTTTTTTTGTAATACTAATAATTCTGCTTCCATCATTTCTTTATAGAATGTCACCGAGTGCCAGAGGGCAAAACTTTGGGCAATATGGGTGAGTTTCAGGCGCGCATGCGCGTATCTACGTACCAATATTGAGCTGTTCATAAGTGCCGAAAACACGAGCTCCAATGGATAAACGCCGCTGTCATGAGCCGTGAAATTCTGCAAGCGCTATTCTTCTCAGCGCTAGTTTATGGTGTTTGCTTCCTTAAACTACGTTGGCCTGTACCCTAGTAAACGCTCCGAGATTCCGACAAAGATTCGGTTAAAGCAGGCTTCCCGTGGTTGTCGTTGTGACAAAGTCATTGATGTTCTCTGCCCTCAAATTCGAAATATAGGCAGTCACCTCAAGCTAGTTCGAACAGAATTATTCCATAATGTTGTGGAAATAATCAGTTCAGACATTATGCAAGTACATCAATGCGAATGCAGGAAATGATCAACACAAATTTTGTTACTTATAGTGTTAAATCCACGGTGTGAGCTTTTGCTTATGCGCGAAGAACACACGCGAGAATGCATGCATTAGCGTCAGCAGTGCATGTTTCAACTCATGGGTGTCATTTCTTCCCCTCCTGCCGCATTTTCATGAGGAAGCCACTCTGGTTTTCAGTTAAAGCGCTAGTAGGAATGTGTACGAGAGCCAAAGATTGTCTTTTATTACTTCAGATGTGGAAGCATGCTTCGCGCATGATTAAAAGCCGTCCTTTTTTATGACAGGGGGACTATCCTTTGCTCTCCATGGAAAAGAAGAAGCTAATCGAGAAAATAATTGTAAGCCACATTTGTCTCCAGCGAAGTCATTAAAAATTTATTAGGAGTACCTGTAAGTCAATATAGGTCGCACTTGCAAAGGAATACAGCGAAGTTTTTCTCCATGAGCAAGGAACGACAGAAGTGCAACCGCCAGTTCATACTGCTTGAGATATTGAATTCGGGTGACTGTTTCTATATACCAGAGTAAAATTTTGTTTTGTTCCCGAGCGTACACTTTTGCAGATTAGATACGTCACTGTTTTTCTATAAGCTAGCATTTCTCGGCATTATCATGTGCCAAGTAATGTATGACATTTTTTTCGGTGCTAATATTACAAGCGACACTGCAGAGTCTGTCGAGTAAGTTCACGCATGGAATGGGGCAATACACGCACAAGAAAGCCGCAGTCGAGGAACTCATTCTTCTCACGCCGTAGTCGTCGCGTAATGCATCTATGCAAGAACGCCGGTGTACCCAGCTGTTGCTGCATATTAAAGAACCGTAAGTGGTCAATTTGGGCATAGAGGTCTCACTACGGTGTTTCTCGTTGCTTGGTTGTTGCTTTGGGTAGCTTACTGCAGCCAAACACTCAGTCATTGAATAGATAAAAACGCACTCATTCGCCTGGATAAAAATCGGCGGTGCATGCGTCCTTTAGAGATGATTGGCGACTTTAAGGCTACAAACAATGAAACCAATCGTTCGTGGGTAATTCTTGATAATATGTTTGATGTGTTAATTATTGTGAACAACGACACGTACCCATCGGTACATACCTGCAGTGACGCAAGTTGGTATGAAAGAGGTTCATTGAAGCACACTACCTAGAGTTACGAACCCCGCGGCCCAACTTCGCCGGACGGTTGGTTTTCAATCTGATTTCCCTAGTACAGCAGCCTGGTGCTCTACAATTACACCATGGACTTTCTAGCGACCCAAATTTTCGGGAAACAGGTTAATCGCGGACATGGATACAAGAGACACAGATACACACCTCATGCTATGGGTTAAGTCCTGAAAGAATTAAATAATAATAGTGTTATTAAATAATTAAAAAGCACATGGCTTCAGGATCATACACACCTCCACGTAGAGTTGCAGGCCACACCTGCTACTTCTACGAGCGTCATGCGCGTCAGCCACTGAGTGCAGCAATGTATGTCTAGGCTTTTTTTTTAATTTCCGCCGCACAGAAGGGAGGTTGCTTGAGTTATTACAGAGTTTCGCGGTTTATTACTAATGTGGTAATATTACAAAATCGTGCACAACATCTGTAAGTTTGATCAGAAATTCCGCGAGCAAGTAACCTGGTATCATGGCGGTCATATACACTGGAAACATTGGAATATTGCTTACTGCTGTCGAAGGCCAACTGGAACAAAACTTTGGGCCGTGTAAAAAGCATAGTTTCAGACAGTGTATTTATTTATTTATTTATTTATTTATTTATTTATTATTTATTTATTTATTATTTATTTATTTATTTATTTATTTTATTTATTTTACAATACGGCAGGCCTTGGCGTGGCCAAGCAGGAGCGGCATACAATGATAAAAAGAGATAATAACAATACCAGACGTAAATTAAGAGTGCGCAGATTCCAATCCGTAATAGTGCGTGGGAAAAAAGAATACTTAAAGACGTTAGTTCTGGCATTATAGGGAGTTAAAGAGTCAGCGTGGCGATGCCGTGTTCGGCGTGCAACCCTTGGCGTTACATAAGGCTCTGGGGTGAGGGAAAGGAGGTTATTTTTAAGAAGAAAAAGAAATTTTGACCGCTGGATTTTTCTTCTCATTTCCAGTGTTTGAATACCATGTTCATTAATTAGTGCTGTCGGGGAATCAGTCATGCGGTACTTTGAGAAATAAATTGATTGCTTTACGCTGAATTCTTTCTAGTGCATCAATGTTAGTTTGGTGTAAGGGTCCCATACTATGCATGCATACTCAAGTTTTGGTACTTATTAGTTATGTGTAGGCTAAAGTTTAGTTTCAACGGGAGCTAGCTTTAATTTATGACGTAGCAGACAAAGTTTACGAAAGGCTGAGTCACATACGTTAGTAATGTGAGTATTCCAGTTTAGGCTATTTGTTATTGTGACGCCAAGATATTTATATTCCCTCACCTCGGTTATCGGTACAGATCCTAGGGCAATAAAGAAAAGATAGGCTACTTAATCTTTTGTTTTTTCATGTACACTGACTTGTTAGCATTTAGTTCCATATTCCAGCGACTGCACCAACAAAGAAGATTTTGAAGGTTATTGTTCAGGGTTATCTGATCACCGCGGCTGGTTACTTCAGGAAACAGCACATAATCATCAGCGATAATTTTATTTGAACGGGCATTATTACGCTGGTAATAGCATTATATATATTAAAAACAATAAAGGCCCTAGAACTTGTAGATATAATACAGGCTGCGTGTAAACTTTTACGCCTGAAATACGAGTTGACGATTCACGAAGGGCTCGCAAAAATGGGCAATTATGATATCGAAACGTGAAAAACAAGGAAAAAAAAGAACGCTGCCATTACCACTCCTCCGAGGTGACGCATGTATCATAACGCGCGGCTCTTCGGCATGACCTCCGACATTGGGTACCCGCTTCGGCGGTGCGCCGTGCGAACAAATAACTAGGAGGTGACGTTTCTGGGTCGTGCATCGTGTCCGCTAATCATCATATGCATGCGTCGTCTGCTGATATGCTATTTAATGCGGTTAATAAGAAAGAATTATAATATTACCCTCTTGTTCCCACCACTTTCTCCGTCTTGTATTAGTGTTACAGCTGCTTCTTTCTTTTGTGCTAGCATCTACCCAGCTCAGCTCCTTCTTGTTAACAATAAAATTTGGCCGTTACAGCTCTGTAGCTTCGCCAAGAGTGCTCTCGACAGTTAATGTTACTCAATTTATTACCGTTGTTGCCTAATTGAAATTTTGTTGCAGTCGGCCTCTAATAGTTGTAAAATAGCTATTATATCAAGCTTTAAAGAAGAATGATGTTTAAACGCAATGTACTTCTATGTAAACGAATGATCTCTTTCGTTTCAGGATTGCGGACTGGGTGGCGTTAACGATGTGAAGGTTGGATGGCTTCTAATTGATTACGGTATAAAACTTATTGGTTGAGCAAGGGGCCTCCGTTCTTTTGTTATCGACAGAGGCGAGTACAAACTTCACCCGCATAAACCTCGAATTAGACTTATCTTTCTATATGCTTCATGCCAAAAAAAAACTGCACTACTTCTAGATGTTAGACGTACCTCTTATTATGGATAGTATATCAGATGCATGGGACGCACGCCTCAACGGGAGATGGAATACACAAATTGTGAATACAGCTTGATGCCACTTTTTGAATGGTACCATACGGGCTACCTAAGCAAACATCGTCTAACCATCTGTCGATTGGACTATAGGTGCTTAAACCCTAATTGTAGTGGGGCGAGCTTTTTAACAAACTGAAACGTTTCAGCCCACTAACAGGCCTAATCCATCCAGGCTCAGCTGACTCCCGGAGATACACCTAGACAAACAACAATCATACTTCGGCACTTCGAGACACATATTTAGCTTCACGTGTTTGAAGGACTCAGATGCACCAATGTTTGAGAAATTGGAAATCCACACTCGGAATTGAGAGATGAATATTCACATAAAAAGACGACTTTACAGAAGTCACGGCCGGAACAGAATCATAGAGTGCGATCTGGATCAGTTGTGTACATATTCTTGACTATTAAACCAGTCTCTTCTCTATACTTCGTCTTTTGACTAGTTTTTTACTCAAGAACACCTTCAGTACCGTTAACTGACCTCCGGAAATGGCAATACATGGCCCCAAGAGCTAACTACAGGCCATTGGGTGGGAAGAGCTAAGGTTTAGGCAAGTTAGAGCTGTACATGTTGAACAGGAATGGCGCTATTGAGGCACACGAAAGAAGGACGGAAAGGAGAAGCACGATCCTAGAGAAGCGCTAACTGACAACTGTTTATTCTGCTAAAGAGTAAGTAAATAAATGTGATGATTTTTGCATGTAGCAGCACGCGCAGTATAACAAAGCAAACCTACTAAAATTGCGCAGCAACCATTGCCGATGATTGATAATGCAAGAAATCTCCCACGCTTCTAGAAAAAAAATTGTTTTATTGAAAGAGTGATACTCTTGAAGAGCGTATATTGTTTTCTTAGGTATTTTCTAGAAAACGGAGTCATTACCATCCGTAAGGGTAGTATAGTTGTCTATACAATTGTGTGTTGTCTGCAGCGATGCTAGCGCCGGCGTGGAAGAAGACTGCCTCCTTCTTCACCATAGCTGCTATGCAGCATCTACCTTGAAGGAAAGCATCATGTCATATTCTGTGTCCGGAACAGTTCATTGCACTGCCGGAATAATTTCGTTCGCTGAGTGCTTGAGAGCAGCGCTGCAGCGGTGTGCAAGTGGGACGACGCGTGAGCTTTTTAATTAAACCCTCACAAAAATTTCTGCTAACATTTATTTAAATTTACATTGGCTGTTGTCTCTTCAACCTACCAAAACACAATTGAAAACGAACCAACAGTCTTCAGACATCATAACAACTCCCTAGTCCTAACTTATCAACACTTTGCCAACAAATTTCGTTTGAAACGTGGTCACTGACATTCTGTGAAGTTGCTACCAACTACCAAGACACATTTTCCTTCGGCTTCTTAGTAACATTCCTTAAATTAAAACACGTTCCTTAATTTTCTGTAATTTTCTAATAAAATGAACTAACGTTTCTCTTTAAACACACTAGTAACATTGTGGGAACCATTGGCCACCAAGCTTGAGTAGAAACATGCTCATATACTTTTTTGTAAATGTCTTATATAACTTCTAAAAACACTTGTTCGTAGCCCATTTTAAATGCATCACCTATTTCAAACCCCCTATGAAAGTTGTCCTCTTTGACACCCTACAAACATTGTCCACAAACAGCCAGAATGTTTGAATTAAAACATGTTCAACACTGCTTTTAAATGCAGACTAACTTGAAGAGTTGCAGCTTTATAAGCACCCAGGGTTGAGTTTCAGTTTATTTTCTTTCGTAAGTAGAATACATGCTTATATAAGTATACAGAAGGAGGTCCCAGAGCATGTAGCTGAAAGGGGACCTCCTGACAGAAAATATACATTTGTGCTATTATATAACTTAAAACAGCAATGTAGTAATCACTAAGTGGAATGTTAGGCAAAGTAAATGGAGCACAAACTGGGAATGATACAGAGTCACTAACTATTAGTACAATTAAGGTAGTAGCTAAAGCATTCACAACAAAACGAACGAAAAAAGTTTATTGTGTGCATAAGTGAGATCCCCGACTACACCGCAGTCACTAAGTGGAGTCACCGACGAACTTGCCGTTCGGCCTTACCACGACACTACCTGTCACCGCAGCACCGACCATACTCTGGCCCAGCCTGGGGCCGCTCCGTAAGCCCATATCCGGAAAACTAAAAGAAGCAGCAAGTAGTGTGGTGCTGTTCGTCGAAATGCCGAAGATCCTCCGCTGCCGCCGAAGACGTTGCAAGGACCACCTCGACCATGCCACAACAAAACGCCGGCATCAAGACGATGCCTCGAAGTCAAGTCGGCGCCACCTCAAGCAAACCTAACGACGCGATGTCACAGACCCGTTACAACACGATGAAGCCGTGATCCATCGCCACGGCCTGACCGTAACGCAGCATTGTCTTGGGGAAGAGAAAGGACGGAACCCTGCGTGCCTTTGTGGATCATCGTCGGCTGAACAAGATCACGAGGAACGACGTATATCTGCTTCCACGGATAGACGACGCATTGGAGTGGCTTTGCAACGCTAAGTATTTCTCATCGGTGGATCTCAAGAATGGCTACTGGCAATAGGATGGGCAAAACGGCTCACTTCAGTGAGCGGCTCGGAATGGCTCAGCTCACTGAAATGAACCGGTTCATTTGAACTGCTCACCGGTTCACTTAAATCTGTAACCTGTGTTATGCATATTCTATAGTTATTTGGCTTTGAAAAAAACGATATATGCATAATTGAATAACCTTGTTATTGGCATTTTTACTATGTTTGGAGAATATTTTACATAGTTTAAAGCATGTGGGGGGGGGGGCAAATTTTAGTTGTAATGAAACTTTCTTTTCTGATATTGGGGATAAAATGCTTATGATACTGTAACAGGCAGAATGCGACGTACGGTTCTCTGGAAAAAAAATATGTAACTTCATCGTCATTACCAGAAGCTTTTCTGTTTTTGTGATACTGTAAAATAAACAGTGG
Source organism: Dermacentor silvarum (assembly GCF_013339745.2). Lineage (NCBI taxonomy): Eukaryota > Metazoa > Arthropoda > Arachnida > Ixodida > Ixodidae > Dermacentor > Dermacentor silvarum. The sequence continues at coordinate 137,158,658 of NC_051157.2, forward strand.
TCACAATAAGAACACACAATATTGGACATTATCTGTCAACTTTATTCATTCATTGACATACGCTCGCTCACTATAATATGAGTGAACTGTAATGCCATGCAAAATGGATGTCGAAATCATTTTACAGTAGAGTACAGTACAGTACAAAAATCATAAAAAAGATCCACAGACCTGCCGCACGTACCTTTCGTTTTTATAATTCTATCGTTTTTTTTTTATTTCTATCGTTTCTTTCTCTTGAGTGCACGCGCGATACCGGCGATCATGCCATTATGCGCCAGGACAAAAAAAGAAATGAAGTTCTATTAGAACACAGCAGATCATTGGCCTCGTTTTACTGACGTGCTGATACACACTCAGAAAATGCACAGAAATAGGTGCCATGCGCGTCATTTTCATGACTACACTAATTAGCACAAATGAAGACCAGGAGGTAAACGGTACGTTCACCTGTTGTCTTTAAAGACACGGAAGATCATCTTGGAAGTGTTATTTCACCAGCGCACGATGTGCGATCGGTGAGTCGTGAGACATTGTTCGAAGAGCAACAGGCAACGAATCGTACCATGCTTTGCCAATTAAGACTTCTTTACTTCTCCCTTTGGCGGCATCGGGCACACCATAGGACGCACAAAAAACCAAACGGACTGCTGCACACCCACACACTGCGAGCGAGTACCAGTAGCCCGAGTCTGCCACGCCGGCCACCATTCGTCTGTCAGAAATCGAAACCTCGAAACCTAGCAGAAGACCCAGCTCTGACGGAACGGTTCGCACGGCTCACTGAACGAGAGAGAAGCAGCTTCCTCTCTCTGAACGAACCACCGCTCACTATTACTGAATCATGACTGACTCGCTCTTTAAACGAGCGGCTGAAAAGATCCTGCTCGCTCCTGAGCGACCCATCTCTAACTGGCCAATAGAAGTCGACGATCGCGAGAAGACCGCTTTGATCAAGCCAGACGGCCTCTATGAGTTCAAGATCACGCCATTGGGACTGTGCTCAGCACTTGCAACGTTCCAGCCCGTGATGGACACGGTATTAGCAGAGTTGAAGTGGCAAACCTGTGCCGTCCACTTGGATGACGTGGACGAGACAGGTTTTCAGCAATCACCTTAGGCGGCTTGGGAGAGTACTAGAGGCCATCAAGCAATCTGGACTCACTCTGAATCTGCAAAAGTGTCACTTTGCTTACGATGAACGTTTGCTTCTGGGCCACGTCATCAGCAAATCTGGAGTTCGTCCTAATATGCAGAAGACATCTTCCGTCGCTGACTTTCCCCAGCCCGCTGACTAGAAGAGGGTGCACATATTCTTTGACCTGTGACTATTACACAGGAATATTACGCTATTACAGGCGCTTTCTCAATGAAGTTTCACGCATCGCCGGGCCATTGTCAAATCTAACAAAATCCGACATCGAGTTCAAGAAGCAAACGCCGCCACTCGAAGCATTCGAAGCGCTGAAACGACGGCTGCAGTCACCACCCGTACTTGCCCGCTTCGACGAAGGCGCCGAAGAGGAATTTAAGAGGGTCATTGCTCGCCCTAGCTGTTCGCTGTGGAAAGCAGCATCCAATTATTCTACGGCGGAAAAAAATCCTTGCCCCCCCCCCCATTATTAGGGCTACCATGAAATTCTGCCCTTACCTATACGGCAGGCCCTTCCAACTCGTAAGCGACCACTATGCCTTGTGTTGGCTGGCAAGCTTAACGGACCTATCAGGATCATTCGCACGATAGAGTTTCCGATTCTAGGAATTTGACATCACCGTCGTCTACTAGTTCGAACGGAAGCAGTCTGATGCCGACTGATTATCGCACGTCCCCATGCATTTATCTGCCGGCGCAAGACGACTAGGATGCCGACGATTGCCTGGGGAAAAATAAGCGCGGAAGACTTCGCTCTACAGCACTGAGCAGACGCGGAGCAAGGCCTCGTCTAGTTGCCTTGTAAGGCAACATTGATGTTTTTCCTAGGGCATTCGGGTGAGGATTGTCTTCGATCGTTTTCCCTGAAAACCGACGTCTTCATAAAGAAGTTCCCACCAGTCTGTGCCAGCTAGCTTTTTGTGCCCTAACCGCTACGTCCAGAGGTTCTGCACGCTCTAAATGACGATCCGACCACTGGGCACCTCGGATTCTCCCGTACGCTATCGAGAATATCACAGAAGTACTACTGGTCGCGCCTGACCACCTACGTTGCCCACTACATCAGGACCTGTCCAGACTGCCAGCGACGAAAGACACCCCATCCAACTCCAATGGGATTGAGCCACCCTGCCGATCTTTCCAGCAGATCAAAACACACTTGGGGCCATTCCCGACGTCAACATCCGCTAATAACTGAATTGTAGTGGCTACGGACTACGTTACCTGCTACGCTGAAAGGAAAACCCTACCCAACGGTATCGCGGCTGAAATCGGGAAATTCTTCGTCTAGAACATGACATGATGCCACGGAAGTCCTGGGGTGTATTCTTTAAGAGTCTGCCTAGTGGACTGTCCATTTCGGTCGTCGTCGATTGGCTCCAGCTGCACGAGCGAGAAGGAACCAGCCAATCTCTTCTCGGTCGTGCAGCTGGAGCCACCGACGAGAGCCCAAATGTGGACAGCCACTAGGTGGACTCTTACAAACACACCCCTCCCCCCCCCCCAATACCGAGAGAGGATGAGGAATAAACATTTTATTGAAATAGCAGACTGAGGTTCTTGCTGGTGAAGCCCCTATCCCAGGGCCCCACTGGCTCTAGCGGGTCGTTCGGCTTGGTCCATGGTTGCCTGCTGGCTTCTCAGGTCCTGCCGGGCGAGTCGCGCGTCCCATGACCTTTCAAGTTCATTGCGCGTGACGAGGGGCAAGTTTCCCTCTGCAGGTCTTTGTTTGCAATGCTAAGTGATATGTTTGAGGGTTGGTGAGTCGCCGCACGAAGGACAGCAGTTATCGTATTGGGACGGGTGTATTTTGCTGAGTGTGTATGTTGCGATATGTGTTCGTTTGTAGGCGTCTCCCGTCCCTGGATTGCCAGCGTGTGAGTTTAGAGTGGGGTGGCGCCATTGTCTGCCTGGCGCGTCTTTGGCTGTCGAGGATATCTCGCGGCAGCGTAGGTGTGAGGTATTCCGCCCGGGTCGCTGTATCCGCGGCTCGGAAAATTAGTCCTCGAGCCAGGTGGTCAGCCCGTTCGTTTCCCTGTACACATTTGTGAGCGGGACACCATGTTATGATGTGGTCTTCTCGAAGGTTGGTTGCTAGTAGGCCTAGAACACTCCGAGGAGGACGCCCCTGAGAAACATTCGGCAAGCTTCCTGCGAATCCGTGAGAACATGTGCAGATTGCCTCTTACCCTCTGCCGCTCGTATGGCTAGTGCTATGGCTGCCGCTTCTGCCACGGCCGTGCTCTTCGTGGAGATCATAGCCGACGTGATTGCTTGGTTCCCTCTAGTGACGACCGCTGCAAATGCTGTCAGCCTCGAGGGGTAGGGATTCGTGTTTGTGTAGTGAGTGTTCGGGTCGTTGCGTAACCGTTCGAGTGCCACCGCTCTCGCTCGTCTGCGGCCGGCTTTAACCATAGGGTGCATGTTCTTGAGTATTGGGTCCACGTGTATGCGTTCCCTGTCTTGTCTGGGTAATTGGTGCGTCTCCTCCTCGCTGAATTGGGGTGCCAAGGGGTAGTGAAGGCTCTATACTAAAGCTCTACCTTGGGTTGTCGAGTTGAGTCTCTCTCTCTGCGCGATCAAGACGGCTGAGGCGTGTTCATCGTATGTATTGTCAATACCCAGACTCTCCAGATGCTCTGTGCCAGTGCAGTCGTGGAGGTCCAGTGCAGCTTTGTAAGTCGTGCGAATGAGTAAGTTGGCTTGCTCTGCTTCACATCTGCGTGAAAGCTGCAATGGCAGAGCGTACGTAATTCAGATGATGACGAAGGCTTGTACCAGTCTCCTGGCGTCGTCCTCCTTCATGCTGTCCTTACTGCGGGCGATTCTTCTTATGAGTCTCGATACACTCCTGTACGTGTGTTTGAGTTTGTTAAGCGTTGACGATACGCTGCCCGTCTCTCGAATTAGCATTCCTGGCACCCTGAACTCCTGAGCTTGTTTGACCTGGCTTCCGTTGATCTCCAGATTGAGGACGTGGGAGCGTGTCTGCTGGGTGTTCTTAGGCCTGATTTGTATAAATTCTGATTTTTCCGGTGCGCATCTCATGCCTGCCCTCCTCGCGTGTTCGTCAATTGTGTTGATCGCTCTTTGTACAGCGTTTTGTCTGTGCCCGTAGGATCCTTTGGCACAACCGAAAGCTTAGAGATCACCGAGAGAACTGCTGTTACGGCGGAGCCTACTGGAGCTATCTTGCAATACAGCCAGACAACTTCCCGAAGAGCCACCACCTACCACCCGCAGACGAATGGCCTTACAGAGTTCCTGAATAAGATCCTCACCGATATATTACCCACGTACGTCGACGTCGCGAACACGGCGTGGAATGCTGCCCTTCACTACGTAACAGTCGCTTACAACACGGCAGTGCAGGAAACAACGCAGGCCACGCCAGTCAACCTGGTTTATGGAAGTAACCCGACGACGAATATCGATGTTATGCTGCCGCAAGTCACCGACGAAGAGAATCTCGACGTTGGAGCCTATCAGGAGCGCGCCGAAGAAGCACGACTACTTGCCCACCTGCGCATCAAAAGCCAGCAAGGGACGGACAGTTGACTTTGACCATACGCATCACCGTGATGTTGCAAATTAAGTGTAAAAGTACGGAAACAACGAGGAGCCCGCTGGCCCTGTGCTGCGTCTATGAAGGCAAGTATGCATGCAAGGGTGAGCTGTCAAGGTGTGGGAGCTCACATAATCGAGCGTGCGCAAGAGGATTGAGGAGAGCGTGCGTCTCCTCCTCTAGCCCGGTCGTAGCTGCGTTTGGCTGTCCACACAGCTGAGCGCACACACAGTGGGTGCTCAGTCGTGCTCCCTACTGCTTCCTGCGGGGAAGGTGAAATAGTGGCCTTTCTTACCAATTATCTCCCTCTCCCCTTTTCTAGTGGATACGCTGCCCACATGCCTTATATTGGAGGTCATTTGCGGTGGGTGTGAGCACCAAATGCAAAGAGAAACTACTGGTGGCTTCCTGCGCGCCGTCTTCCCGTGCACCTTGTGTTGGAGATCGCCTAATTTGAATTTTGCAGAAGCGGCATAGTTGAAACAGTGAAGCGAGCGGCTGCTGGACGCGTTCGCTTTATGACAAGCCCAAGTTATATAGAGCGAGATCTGTTAATGTTTCTTAGTGTGCGTGATACCGTGCTTGCGAAGTTAGTAGGCCCATGTTTACTTCAATTTATTCGGCTGGTAAATCTACAAGCCTTTGTTTGTGTCATTGTCTCATTCATACTTTGCAATCGCTTTCAATGCATTTTGAGCAAAATTCTCCTTTTTTCACACGGGATCGAGCATTACCTGAGGAGATCTTATCTAAACACATAAGAAATAAGAAATTGTTTTTCTCCGAAACGGCTGCATCGATAATAATGAGTACTGTTGAATTCAAAAGTAAATGTTAAAATCTACTGTCTGAATGGATTATTATTTACTTAGTGCAATGCTGTTTCTTTTCAGAAATTCTTGAAGATCCCAAAAGATAGCAAGAATCAAGTTGATCACTCTTTAACTTCACAATAAAGAGTATATCGCTATTTCCTTGCACTTGACGTATGGACACAGACACAGTGGACAAAACTGATGTAATATGCACCACTGTAAAATACACCACTGATTTGTGAATACGTCTTCCACTAAGCCCTATAAAGCATCGTCATATTTTATGTATACTGTAAACCTATATACCGGGTGTTCAAAAATCCGCTTTACGGAATTTTAAAAAATTGCCTGTGGCAGGTACCATAATTCTTATCGTTGAACTGGATTATTCAAAGAGGATGACATTAGTAGCACGAGAAATTGAAACACATATTCAAATAATTAACACATATGCATTAATCAACTTCTTAGTTAATCACTTTACGACACTTATTGCAATTTACGAATTGTAGCCGGTGAGCTTGTCAGGCTTATTCACTTGGAATGAATTTCCAGAATGACACCAGTTTGGAGATATGCCCCATCAAACTCGCCATAAAAATACACTGTTGTTCCAGTTACTTTTTTCCGAAACGTTCTTTTATACATTGAAGCACAAGAGTAACTGGAACACCCATGTATTTGTCCCACACTTTGGAAAATAATATCTCGAAACTGGTGTTATCCTTGAAATATATTTCAAGTTGATGCGTCTTGCAAACTCACCGGCTATAATTTGTAAATTGCAATGTGTGCCTAAGAAGTGTGTCAATTAACTAAGAAGTTCATTAGTAACCTTTTGTTAATTAGTTGAATATGTGTTTCGATTTCTCATGCAACTAATGTCCGCCTCTTTGAATAACCCAGCTCAACGATAAAAATGCTACCTGCCACAGGCAATTTGAAAAAAAAAATTCCTAACGCTTAATTTTGCAACCCGGTATAACACGTCTCCGCTTTACATGGTGTAACAAATCGAGCGCAAAGAACTACGAATAATTTTTTGGTAGAGATAGAGCTACGGATTTATGAATCAGGTTTTTAAATTTTTTTGCTTGCCCACGCTCGCGAATTTTTCCAATACATTCGAAGCCCTAAGTCAAACCTCTGCTTTCTAGAGTCGGTATAGCTTCAGCTTTCTCTCCCAATTGCAACAAAGTTCATTAAATTTGGTTGAACAGTTCAATAACCCGCCGCCGTTGCTTACTGGCTATAGTAGGGCGCTCTGAGCTCAAGGTCGGTTGCAGTGGCTGCATATCGTAGGGGCGAAATAAAAAAAAAAAAACGCCCGTGTACCGTGCATTGGATTCACATAAAAAAGCCACTATGGCATGCCTCATCAGCATGCTGTGGTTTTGGCACGTAAAATCGCAGAATATACAATTTAATTTCCGTTGTTTAACGAAAGCAATGTTTCTCCGTTTTCAATGTATACTTGAATCAAGAAATCCTATTCGGGCCCGACGTAAGGTTTCCACTTACAACAGGATGCATGATAGCGGGGCCAATCTGTAAACGCGTATTGTGTCAAGATTTATTGTTCTACTACAAAGAACACATCTGCGCTCTTTGACACTGCTTTTTAATTTCGAATGCCGAGCTTTATAGCCGGTTTACTGGAGCTAGCATCATCTGCAGCGCGAGCGGCGTTGGCATGGCTGATGTGTTACATTCTGGGCTGCGTACATTTTACGTTATTGCGCGCAAGCGTAAATATCGCTAGGCGCAATTTCGGCCGTCGATGGGTAGTGAGAAGCCGCAAAGGAAGCGGAGGCGGAGGTGCCTGGAGGTGAAGAAGTAAAATTTCGCGCCGGGGAAAGTACGAAGAAGCGCGGAGAGCGGGCGGCAAATCAAACGGCACATAGAGGAAAGTCTAGGTGGCGTTTAGGCAAGCGGGGGAAGGAGAAAAGAGGCGAATCTGCACGCGAGACGACGTGCACCAGTTCAAGTAATGCTTTACTTTTCTCGGTCATTCGTCTTAAAACGGCAGCAGGTCATTACGGAGTCTGTTCATGAGACCTTTTATGATCGTCCGCCACTTTGAGGCTTTGTGTACGAATCTGCGAATAATTTCGTGATTCTCGTGATGTAGGCAGTGCGTAAACTTTTTTCCAGCGTATATTTACGTCACATAGACATCTGGTTGACTCCATCATTCTCAGTGGAAGAGCGAGGATTGTTCCACCGTGACTGTGAATTAAAATCTGTACTCCATGTGGGGCCACTGGAACGCATAACTTGCTTTACCTTAAACGAAGCGGAAAATTCTTTTCTTCAGTTGCTCCAAATCTGCGTTTAGAATGTCTCGCACAAACGAATGAAATACAATCCTTTGTGAAGGAATGCTGCAACCTCCAGCTTCCAATAATTTTTTATTTATTTAACAAAAGTGCAAATGGTAGCTTTCGCGCAAAATTTGGGTTATTTGTGAACGAGCACCCGTAAGTTGTTCTATTGCTACACATAAGTTCCAAGATCACGGTTCTGGGATAAGAAATGTATGATATGCTTGAGGTGCGTGTATTCAGAGTTGACTTCTAGGGGATGGTATTTTTCTGATGCCAAGAAAGACGTCTTTGGCGCTGAGGACAGGGATGCCTTTGTGGAATTTCCAACGGCACCTGAAAAGAAAACGTTGCAAAAATAGACTATGGCCTCAATATTTTTTGACACATTTGGAATATCATGGTGTGCATGCCTGCGGTTATCGACATGAGTAGCTCTGAAACCGAACGAAGCCATACACCGCATCATTAGCAAACGTAAAGAGTGCATTTACAATTCAGTTGAGCTGTAAGGATACATGTAGCCATGGAGGATGTTCGAATATGGTATTTCTCGAGCATCTTTACGGCGCCGTAACTGCGTCTTGAGGCGCATAGCCTCAACATGGACGTCGGTCACTGATTCCGGTCTCGAGGCTCGGCTTCGAGGCATAACGGCAATATAGCGTTATCGTCCGTCACGCCTACAGCGAAGGACACTTGCCTTCGACTACTGACTACCACAAATGACTCCATTCAGTAGAGCAGAACAAGAGCGAGAGAATGGATAGATTCAATTGATTTCTTGTGACCGCTTCGGTTCAGGCGTGATCCAAAATAATAATTTAAAAAAACATACGAAAATGTGGGTATGCCTGGATCGCACACCAATAATCTTGAGTTTTCTAGCCAAGCCAACATAAATATATGCCACGGTCACATTGTGCAAGCAAGCAGGTGATATTTGCAGGGGGGCGCTTTAAAACATCGGCGCTTTTCTGTGGGGCTGATAGTGTGCCATACCTTAGGGTTCAACGAGACGCTGTGACCTTTAATGCTAGTGCACATGAACAGAGGCGTGGGGCACGTTTCTTTCTTTCCACCTTGAGTTCTCTTCGCGCTGCACATTGCCGCCTGAACCGTAACGTGTTCGCGCATCGAATGGAATAAAATGTATGCCAAGAATACAGAAGAACTTGGTAAAATCTATTCGCGGTTTGCTCGCTAACACAGACTACCTTGCATATAGTGCATATGAATGTTACTGCAACCAGCCTTAGTAGCATGCAATGGAAGCCGCATGCTTCTCGGAATGATTGCGGGGGGACCCTGGAAACGTTCTTGGAAACTTTCCATGAGTGTTTCACGGGGCACTGCAGCAGGCTACGATGTTCAGAATGGCCAGGGGTGTCTTCTTAATATTGAGTGGGAGTCTCTTAATGTATTCAGGAGTCAGGCACTCATAAGAAGTGCTATCTTATTCAATTTACACAATCGCAGTCAGTGGAGCCGTGAGAAATTGACTACGAAGCAATATTTGGCTCATTCCAGGCTCCATGCTCCAGGTTGGACCTCTTCAAGCTTCCGATCGTGGGATCAAATCTCCGACTTTCAGTACAACAGCTCGTGCTCTATCTATTACGCCACCGATCGCACGCATACATCCCTCGCGCCAATGCCAATTGCCCGTTTGCGACCACTAACGCATGGGCCACGTCTCATAGCATGAGCGATAGCGGGTACTCTCGCATGCCAGTTTCCGTTTCGCCAGACTTGTAAATGTATTTCGCCTGCGTCAGGTTGCATATGAGCAAGATGATCATACAAGCGACGCTAGTTTCTCCACTTCTTCCCTGGTGGCAACTAACGCTTTGAGTAACCCAAGTCTTTTCTCGGAGCACCTAACGTTACGTTGACGGAATACAACACTGTGTCACTTTATGGATATGTCAAGCTCATAACGGAACAAGCTATCACGTTCCTACAATACACAACAGCTCGTCTTACATAAGCATGTAGGCCTATCTCGTAAAGCTTTGCAGACCTCCAACAATTCTGATTAGCCAGCTACCTGCGAAATTCCTCGCACAGCATCGATTCCCTGAGTGCGTGGGACCTGCATATTTAATTTCTGTGTTTCATCATGTGTCATTTGATTTTCTTTGCTTTATAGGTGCAGGTACCTTAATTTTTAGTAGGCAAAACGAGGTGATCACTTTCAATTGACGCAGGGGTGATTTACGTTCTCGTGCGGTCAATTGAAGCCCAGGTGCAGTGTGAGTAGCTGAAGGAGGACTCGGAGGGCATTAACCGCTGTGATTAGCTTTGTGGCCATTTCATCTGCGCGGCCGTTCCCACATCTACGGCCGTCTTCGAACCGATTGAACGCGTACGTCATGTGATTAAATCTCTTGTCAAGTGCGTGGTGGCAAGATTGTTAAATATCCGATACTAAGTTTGTCACTGTACCATACCACGAACAGCGCTTGTATGATTTGATGGGCTGTTTTGAAGCCGAAGAATATTGTGGCATGTTAATGTGGTCGCCGACAAGTAAATTGAACTGCATTTGTTTTTCTCGAATTTTTCTTTTTTGCAGCACGCAAGTGCAGCAGAGTTTTAACTCCATCGCTGTAGTGCTCTGAACTACAACTATACGTCGATCGACTGAGTATCCGTGTTCCAAACGGATCAGTACACCGTTTGTGACTTAGCATTATACTTAGCAACAGTTACGCATTTCTCACTGGAAGGGACACCATCAATATTTGGAACTTTGACGCGACCTTAATAGGCTTTTAATATGTCTGCACATGCTGTATTGCGGAGACGCAGTTGACGTGCAATGTGCTTTATAAAATGAGTCATCATCTAGAACCTAGGTTACCGGACCCGAAGGAACCCTGTGGAGAACGCTATAGCAAAAATCCAGTTCCTTATGTCTAGGAGTCTTTAAAAAATAGCTTTTGAAAACGATAGCCAGTGCACTTTTGAAGGCCAAAAGTGCACTGCGCGTGCACTTTTGGCCCACTTTGTCTCTCGGAGTTATCTATCCTTTCATTCTTAGTGTAATCCACTCAAAACGGCCATCGTTGCAATGCCGCCTACCAGCACTATATTCGGATCACATCCCTGCCTCCTTATATATCTTTTTCGTACTCTTTTTCTTCCTCTGTGAAGTTCAGGCATAGTGCACGTTCATACGGAGCTGCTGCGTTAATTTTCATTGCAATATTTGGGACAAAATTATGACTAACCCCGAAACACTGATTCTCTTTGCACATTTATCATGTTCTGTGCTTGCGCCAAGCGATATTGTTGGAACTCCCACTCCCGAATAACAGGCCGTGGAGTTGCGAATGGTGACATGGGCGACTTATAAATTTTTCCAGGGTTTCAAAGTAAGCTAGTCGTGAAACATTACGGTACCCCCTTGAGCAATATGAAAGGAGACACCCAGATTGCTTTCAAGAGGCAGTAGTGGCTAAACGCAAATGCCTTGCACACGCAAATGCTGAATGACACTAGATTTTCAACAATAAAGGCACTTGTTAAAAATGAACACGTCGAATTTTATTCCACGTAACACGAGTAATCATTCCTTAAACATGAATTTGGCGTTCCTCCTTATATATTCACGACTGTACACTCTGAACGCCTTTTAGGGCAACTTATCAAATCGACAGACTTAAGACATCTCCGAAATTATGTACTGTAGGTAAATGCGGCAAGCTCGCAAAGCGGATCCTCGCAACGTCAACTTCCACCGCTACGATTGTGCCTGCTGTGAGCACGAGGTCGCGGAATCGAATCCCGGCCGCGACGGCCGCATTTTTATGGGGGCGAAATGCAAAAAACGCCCATGTGCTTGCGTTGTAGTGCACGTTAAAGAACTCCAGGTGGCCAAATTAATCCAGAGCCCTCCACTACACCGTACCTCGTAATCAGAACTGGTTTTGGCCCGTAAAATATCAGAAAGAAGAATACCTGTTGTGGACTCTCAAATATGTGCACACAGGCTACCACTCTCGCAGTCATGCGTGGCACGCAAAACTGTGCACAACTTGGCCCAGCACCAACATTGCTCGATAGAGCTCTGTGGTTAGCACGGACGGCTCCAAACTGAAGACTCTCGCAGTGGCAAGACCACGGTCTCTAGCGGCCCGGGAGTGGGCAAATTTATTGCAGAAGCAGCGAGAACTGAGCGCCTTGTAATATGTTCATGATTTGTCAGCGAAACGAGACAAAGACAAAAAAGAATAGACGATGACAAGTGATGTACATCAACTGACGTTTTCATGCAGACAGGTGGCCAATATATACAACGCAAATTCAACTCCCCACCCGTCACCTCAAAGCAGGAAAAATAAACTTATCTGGCAATTTAGCGGTAAAAGCGTGAGAAATACGTTGGCACTACATGACACACCTTTGAGATTACCGATCTATGGTTTAAACCGCGTTCACCACATTGCCAAGTGGTGTCGAGGAGCTTACTCGACACACGTACTGGCTCTTCGAGGAGCGAAGTGTTACTGACAGTGGTTCGGATCAAAGCACGGTCAGTTGCATTATAGATGTGTACCTCGACCATGTGACCGGCTTCCAACACTTCGCACACTTCGTAAACGCGCGCCTTTCCCCCTTTGACTCGCCTAATGCTAACGCATTAAATACCAACATCTCTTACGACAGCACTGCACACATAACGTGTGATTAAACATGATTCAAAAAGTTTAATTCATGTGGTGTTACAGTAATCGAGGCCTGGCTTACGCATTCTGCGCACGCTTATGGATGTGAAAAGCTGCAGCTATCTCAAGCGCCCACTGACCTCTGTACCTCATAACGACAACGATACTATTGGAAAGGATGTGCAACTACAATAGTGACGTGATGTGTGCGGTGCTTTTGCACAAAATGTTGGTTTCATTTATTTCTCCCGCTCTGGGGAGCGGGAGGTGCAATCTGCTTTGTATATGTTAGCCACGTGTTCGCATGAAAGCTTCAGTTCAGACAGCGCTTGATACCATCTCTTCTGTTTAGTCTTTGTCTCGTTTCAGCGCTGACAAATCATCGGCAACCTTATTATCTTGCTACCCGCAGTGGTGGCTTAGAGGCTATGGAGCTGTGCTGATAAGCACGAAGTCACGGGTTCAAATAGTGGCCGCGGCGGCCGAATTTTGACAGGTGCGCAATGCATGGAGGCCCGTGGATTAAGGGACACGTTAAATAATTGACTAGGTGGTCAAAATTGATCCAGAGTCTTCACAATATGGCATGCCTCATAATCAGATCGTGGTTCCTGCGCGCAAAACCCGATAATTTAGTTTTTTTACTGTTTCGATTTACCCACGCCCTGAAATAGAAGTGGAAAATGGTGAATTGGCTTCAGATTGGAGATAGCGGCACAACACAAAAGAACGAACCGACGAGAAGATCCTATAGTTTCAAGATCCTAAGTGCGGTTGAAGTAATACTGTCTTGACACGTTATTTTTAGCATGCATCAGTCGTCAAAAGTACGTCACCAGATACCTTTGTTTTCTTCGTGGGAACGAATTCCGCGCTTCTCACGGAATGCAGAAGGCAAAGCTTGACTGAAAGCAGAGCGAAGCGCATGCCGACGCAATTCCGCGGTCCTGCGCCAAAAGGTAGGTAGGTGTACGGCAGGATGGAGCCGACGTTTTCTTCGCTGAACCTAAGTGGAATAAACGGTTTTATAAATAGGGGTGCTGTCAGTTGTCGTGACTGCGAAGAATAAGGTACTGCTTGAGGCGTGAGGTAGGACATTTACTTTTGGTTGGGCGAATTTGTGCCCAGCAAAACAAACACTAAATGTACAACGATAGCAGCGAACACAGTCGTTGGTCGTCAAAATCAGATTTTCGAGCCAATTTCTTCGGCTATACTGCGTATCCCACATAATTTGTGCCAAGATTTATATATATGTATATGCAAGTGCCCCGTAGCTGGACAGAACCAAGGTAACGTTGCTTGCCGTAGCTTGGATAGTCAGGCTATTTTGTACTTCGCCTAATTATGGAATTACTCATTCATTAATCAACTGCTCAAATATACAAGTTACGTGGGCCGCATGGTATATGCAAGGCTCGTCGTATATTCCAGAGGGATCGGTAGCGCTCGCGTGCGTTAGAGAAAGTGCACCACTATTCGCATCGCGCACGTAATCTGATAAAAGCTTATTTTGCAGTAGAATAGGCGACCACATTCGAAAAAGATGTGAAATGGGAGTCTGCGTCTTGTGCTGAGCGATAACCTCACAGCCGTGGGCAGCCCGTGAAAAATGGTTGCCGAACAAACATACATATATGTACCTGAAGCTTAACCAAAGCATAGCCAATACGTGTCAGTATGAAGGGAATAGGCTGGGTAGCAGGGAGCCCATTAGTTGGGAAGAAATTGAAAAAATTATACGCGTCTACCATTCGCCCCACGTCCTTCCCGGTCATTTACAGAACTTTTTTCTTGACTTTGCACATGGCGGAGTGTAAAGCGATGATTCACAGTTAATGTCTTGTGCCGTTGCTTTGAATGAATTGACTAACGTTTTGTGAAAACGCTATCGCAAAAAATGTTAATTGTAAAAAAATGTACAACAAATTGTTTCAGTAAAGTGAGCTCTTCAATAACACAATGGTGCGTTTTGCATTGGTTGCTGCATATCTTTCCTTGCCAGCGTGCGTTCACTGGTAATCTTTCTGGAAGCTTATTTTGTTCATAATCGTGCGTTACAGCTTAAAAATAAATATTCCTCATAGCAGAAGAATCGAAATAACTGAGTGGATCGATTTCATTTACTTACAACTCGAAGTCAAGAGGCAATGAAGCCAAGTCCTTTCTTGCTTTCTTGTCTCGTGGCCTTTTTTGTGTAACTTTTTTGGGAGGACGAGTCGAAATACTATTATGGAGGCAAGGCTTTGTTATGAGTTAATGCTTTTTTATCTGCTGATGTCAAGTTTGAAACTATTTCTTGAGTAATGTACAGCTTTGATTTCGTGCGACAGGCTATCCCAAGAAACCTGATAATCGATGCGATCGAATCCTACAGAATCTGAAGCAGCAGGACGCAGGGTGCATCAGCAGGGTATGCATTGCTGCTCGCTCAAAAAAGTGCTGACACAGGCACAGGTGCCTCCGCATCGAGAGAAACTGTGTTGTTGTCATCACATAACGTGTTCCACTCCACTGTGTCCGCGACGAAAGAAGCCGAAAAAGGTGGGTTGAACTCAAAGCTATAGAAGTTAGCTGGGATGATCTGGCATGTACAAATTCAATCGTTTTATTTTGACTCCCACTTTTTCAATTTTTAAATTCTTTTTATCTTGTGCCTTTTATGTAACATGCCGCCAGTGCGTTCAACAACACTGGTTAAAACTCAAAGCAAGGCAACCACATACTTTCAATTTCTTTCGTACGTCAACGACATCTTCAATAGTACTTCAATCTATTATGCAGGAAAATTTCATATCGCCCACCAGCCCTCCAATTCAAATGTTCATTCAAAACTTTTGTTGCTTGAATCCGTGGCGTATGCGGATAATGAAGAACCTTGGCTTCAGGTGCAGCAATGATGATCTGGTGAGCGATGGACAAAAATGGTTATTAGAATTTTATAATTGGTAGAGAAAGTATCTTGTAATTGGAAGGATACAAAGATAAACACAGCATTTTCGCAGTTGGATCATTAGCGCATCAGCCGGTATATATATTTCTGTCGACTAATTACGGGGCTTTTTAATTTAACACGGTTGCCAAAGCAGCATTTACATTCGCTTTAGGGGCGTGGCGCCCTCGTTACTGCGACGTGCTTCCTCGACGTCTCATGAAAAGGAGGTTTCGTGATCTCACGACCTCACTACTGCTGAGCTCCCACAAAAAAGTTAACGAATAACGCAAACGTGGAAATTCTAATCTAACCATACATAAATTAATAATACTCTTATATCACCATCTTTCATGATGCGAAGAAAGAATTATTCTTTCGTTTCGATATATTACGCAGCTTAGGTTTCAGAAAAACACTATCAGATGCCACGGCCGGCGTTCTACATAATACTTACTCGTTCTCAAGAAAACTGCGTATACTATCGAAAGTGACAGCTCTTAGGCAGCTCAACAGGCAGTTCATGTCATACGCTGCACAACTACGCTTTCTTGATAAGTGTGCACAGAACCACGATTTAAAGAAATAAATACCAAGGCTTCTGTGCATACAATCAAGGGTATGCACCGTGTAACCAAACATTACCGAGCCTGCACCGGCCACAAGAGAAACCATAATTTACGAAGGTAATCTTTTACGTTTTCTGTGCACGTATTGCAGCAGAGAGCTCCCCTTCAGCTAGTAGACACAGTTATACCTAGATACACTAATGGCATATTCGAGTGGTCGTTTCAGAGCGCTCTAGCCGTGCTATAACTGTTTTAAAAAACAAATTTAAAGCTGTATTACGACAATAACTGGGTATGGAAGTGATGATCCTGCTTCGTTATCATCAAAGGAACCCGTTCTTGCAAATGGTAATGCTTAATAACTGTTTTACATGACCTTTGTAGCGCTACCAGAGCGCTCTAACACGACTACCCGAATATGCCATAAATGTGCAATGAGCACTCCTGTCTGATCATTCGGAAAGAGTCAACAGCTTTGTGCCAATATACATTCTGTAAAGAACTGCTGTACAAACCAGCTGAAATCTGTTATGGTGGCACGGAGGTTGTCATGCAGGTTGTGAGGGTCGTATTTTTTTATCAGGAAGAAGAGTTGACATATTAGTACAGGCGCCTCTTGTGATATCGCGGCAGATTTCTGTGTGATATTTGCTTCTTCGCCACGAAAGCGTAAGGTTCGTCGCGTGTGCAGCTTTCTGCCGTGGCTATCGATCTAACTTTTTACAAATGACTCTCATTTCTTCATTTGGCACTACAACACTGTTAATTTTTGCAGTATTTCTTTTGTGAGTGGTGATCCTCGGAAGTGTGTATGTTTCGGTCCCTTTACGGCATGCCCTTCTAACGCGCTACAAAATGCCAGGGTAATATCCCTATTAAGCGTCTTGATAACCGTGCACGTAACAGCGGCTGCTGATTTCAATATCTTGGGGGAAAATATTGATGTCGACTAGTAGTTCTGCGTCACAGCCGGAAACCTTGAAGGCCGGGGTATCCAAACATGAACGCCGAACTAATGGCACAGTTCCACAAATTACGATCGGCCTCAGGCTCGTTAAGTGACGGAAGTCATAATTTCAAAACGGCGCTTGCTTTCCCAAGGAGTGGGAAGCAATTCGTCCTGTTTTCATCAAGCACTCACGTGGGCTATTAGGGGGATGCACACCAGGTTCCATACGTCTAGCGCCGTCCAGAACCAAAACTAATATTATATATATGGCCCCAAAATGTACCCCGTATCCTTTTACATACCTGAAACTGAGCTTAGAAACACTGAACCTTTCGCAGTTGAAACATTTATTTATACACCACTATTCTTAGCGCTTCTAGGCATTCATTGCCATCTCAAATCTTATGCTCATTCGAGTTTATTCCAGTTAATTTCTTTTGGTGCAGAATTGGTGAGTTAAATATTGCTTGTGCAGCCTAGCAATGTGTTTCAATAATTCCGATGCAGGCTCCAAAATAGAGCCCAGGGTGAGTTCATATAGTTCAATAGAGCCCACGGTGCTCGTACTGCAATCAGACCATCACTGTATGATTACAGAAACGACAACTTCGCCCCAGAACCATATACGTCATAAACCATTGGCGGCGTAAGGCATGTCGACCTTTTCTGGTCGGATTATTCCTGAAAATACAAATTTTTACAGGAAATATTCGATATCAAGAAAAACAAAAAGCAAACATTTTACAGAAATGTGGATTCAGGACAGCCTATTACATAATTTGTCAAACTTGTGCGGCAGATAACCGTATCTCTCCGTGATATTTAATAACTGTCCATGCGTCACACCATGCTGGGGTTAGGCGTATGGGCTGTATATTTCGACCTTGCTGTGCAATGTGCCCGAAAATCTTCAAACAATCTGTCCTCATGTTTGACGCAATTCTGATTGCGAACTAGGAAGTCCTAAGAAGAACATGCTGCTTGCAACTCAGTAGTTTGTTTTTGGCAGTTTATGAAATGAAAATAAACGTACAGTACATTGCCAAAAACTGCATTGTGATTTTTTTCCTTATTTTCCCTGTTTCTTCTTCTTCGGATGCGAGTGATATAAAATTTTCTCCGCATTGAAAAGTTGCGAGCCAGAAAAGGTTAAAGAAAAAAATTGTAGAAGCATAATATCGCGTGCCGGGAGCAGATAATAAAGGCACCCGACCACAGAGTGTATTTGACAAATTACCACCACCAAGACCGCCTTATTGGCACGGCTGTATATTGAAATCTAACAAGTTATTTCCTGTATATGCCGCATCAATAAACCGAATAATTGTCGACCATTGAGCTAGCGAGAATGGTCATGGAAAATGTTTGATTATAACGGGTGCATCGGGGTTAAGCGGCGGTCAAAGTTTTTTGTGTCTATTAATGTTGGCGCCAATAATGTCATCCGAAGCTTTCTACTACAGGAACAAATAGCAAGCGTTCTCAGTGACACATATGGACAAAGTTGTAATAAACTGACCAAGGTTTGGGAGGCCGATTTTGGGCCATAGTACTAGTCTGGCTCATATGGGCATTAGGATGCAGAACTTCGATGGTAAGATCTGCCTGTCTATCTTGACGTTGAAAACCACAAACTTTTTTTTATTCAGCATTGATTCAGACACAGTGAATGTCTTGGATGGCAAGAATAAAGGCAGAACATTGTTTGCCTGACTAAGGCCCTGTCACCCCTACATTGCTCAACGGTAAGCTAGCATATCATAAATATATTATACAAACATATCAATAGCATGGATTACACATACATAACATACATTACAAACATACGTGCATTAAATACAAGAATCATTGTACAACTTTCCGAGTAGAAACAGTTTAGGTCCAGCATAGTAATATGAATACGAAAAAAGTTTTATATATATACAAGCACAATATGAAACCGGCTTAATATAATGATACATAAAACACAAAAGATACCAATTAGCACAACGTCAATCAGAAATGGAAAGCAAATATTTTTTCATAGCACTTTCAAAATAATTTATTGATCTGAAGTTTTGCGCAACAGTGATCGTGTTAGGGTGTGCATTTACGAAGAATGGGACTAAGTATGCTGATTGGTTTCTACCGTAGTTGGTCCTGCAAAATAGAACTCTAATATGGTCATGCCTGAAATTGTATTGGATGTAACTTGAGAGGTACTTTTGATAAAAACTGAGTGATTTTTTCTCGAGTTCGTCTCGTATGTATATTGCGAGCTTAAGTTCGTATAGTTGATTAATTTTTAAAAGTCCATGCTTCAAGAAAAAAGGTGCCGTGTGATCACGGGGTCCAAGATTTTCAACAACGCGAACTGCTTGTTTTTGGAGACATATCAGCCGATCCAAGTCTGATTGGTATCTCAGTTATTGGTATCATACCTAAAACCTGATGTGATTATGGCGTCTTTTGAATAATTTCTACGCAATAACTCCTTCTGTTTTTCAGAAAAACGTTCATGTGCATGAATAAATTCTCAGAACGTGTCGAGAACTTTGAAGCAAAATTGCAACAGCGTTTTATAGGAAGCGTCATAAAAAGTGATAAGGAGACATTGCTGATTCTATCTCGAAACTGGCGCCTCCGGAAGCGCCTACATCTGTCAGCATATGATTCTTTTTTGTTTTAACTAGTCTGAGCAAAAGAAAACGTTTGGCCCTCAATGACTGACATTGCGTTACAAGACGTTACAACTATAGCGTGGCCAAGTGGCCCCACAAAAGTTAAATTTGTATCTCACTGTTCTTCAGTTGTGCAGCCCTGACTTACATATTTCCGTATCTTCATCTTTTTGTTAGACTAGATTATGTGACTCTTGTATGCGCTAATTTTATAATTATTATTATTCTTGATAAGGAGTGTGTTTACCATTATGGATCTCTTGTAACATTGCTTCACTCTGAGTGAACATGTTGGGTCGTGCATTGGTGAATGCAAATTTTTGTGATTTATTGCACAAAGACATCGCTCTGCTTGTAGGTTTTCTCTTCCGCAAAGTTTGTTTTGACCTATGTAAGCCTCTTTAAGCCCCAATTGTTCCATGTAGAAGATTGGTGATACATTCCGCCAATTCAAATACAAGCTTTCTGTAGAATTCCAGTTGGCCTCTGCAGAGAGTTTTGGGAAGAAGTAATGAATTCAAAGCTATCTGTAGCTGTTCATTGAGCGACAAAGTGTATATTTTGTTTGCCTGCATTCCGCTAGCATATGTGACTTCCATCCATATACAGCCCATCAGTTTATTGCGCAATTCATAAAAGATGGTTCTGCGAAGTACTTTGTAAGTGGTTCTTGTTCATACCAAGCTTTCCGGCAACGTCGAGCGCCTTCCCTATAATTCAAAAACCAGTTTCTTATACTGCCTTTTTGTGTGTATGTGTGTGTCTGTGCGTGTGCTTTCACCTTCGAAGTTGGAATAATCTAAACTAACTGTCCTATTACCACTGACATGTTTTCGGCTCCTTCAGAATTTATCTAAAAGCAATCGCCCTCCAGAACACACGATAAATGACTCTGTTTACTACAAACGTTAAATAAGTCTGAGAAAGCAGGTCGGTAAAATCGACAAACGGGTGGTTTCTGCGTCAGTACATCTCTAGTCTGTACATGTCTTTCCTGCTGCTTGACTACTCCCAATAACAAAGCAACTAGCCCAAGGCTCCATTCTGGTATTTTGCCTATTTGTACCAAGTGCTGCAAATATCTTCATGCGTTCGCCATACGTAACTTATATTTATTGAGTTGTACTAAGTCTTTTCTCATAAAGCATAATCTTACCTGTCTGGATTGAATTTTTCCGGATCTGGGAAGAGTAGAGGGTCATGGTGCATAGCGTAGGCAGGCACGACAACAGAGCCGCCACTTGACAACTTGATTCCTGTCTCACCAAGGACGTAATCTTTGCTGGCAATCCTTTGGAGCCTAAATATAAGTAAAAAATTTCAGCCCTTGTAATGTGCATTGTTGGACGACTTGGTACATGTTCAGAGAGTGGTAACAAGCGGAAAATTGACAAGCATGTCCCTCGTCCCTGTGTCCTCCCTCATTCCTATCAATCTTGTTGTTACCACCCTCCAAATAATAAACCCGTCCTGTAAATCAAACACTATGTAGAACGCTCTGTGGACCTAACTGAACGTCCTGGTTAACAGTTTATTTGGTCAGAAAAACAACTCATCCTGACCTCGCTGCAGGTGGATACATCCGTAGAGTCTCCGACAAGACGCAGTGCAGATACTTCAACCTAGAAACAACATCCAGACTTGGATCGTTGCCCTGGGCAAACAGGCGAGAAGAGAGAAGGAAGAATTCACGTTGCTGTTAAGCCACCAAGGTTACTCAGTGGCTGTCTACGGGAGGACTT